>NC_137608.1:43529092-43664092 GCF_963280865.1 Gymnoscopelus braueri | reverse complement strand
TCACCTCGTGCCACACTGCACGCTTGAACATCTGCTATTTTTAAAACGATAAAAAACGCTTTCTTACACATACTATGGTGTACACAATCACAGTGAGTTTAGTGGTATTAGCGACAAGTGGAGGTTTTCACCGCGGTGCGGTAATGTCAGCATCCTGCTCCACAAACCCAATTCATATTGTTATTGATGATTCACAACCTGGGACTTGCACAATTAGCCCTCCTGCCAGTAACACTTTAAATACAAATTGAATCATGTGGATCTCGGCATCCAATGTGGTGTCGTCTATGATGTGTCTATTATGTAGGCTATGACTCCAAATGTGTGCAACGGTTTCATCCCGATCTCAGCCCCATTGAGTTCCATTATAGAATAGAATTATAAAATGAATATTTCATGATATATGTGGGGAATAATGTGGAGGAACTAAATTACAGGGTGCACTAGAAATCTGGCACTGAACGGTCCAGCCCCTTGCTAGATGTGTTCCGGATAAACACAGACACCCAGACAGACCCTCTTATAGAAGAATTGCTCCATTCAGAACCTGAAATGCTGACATAATGGCACATAATGTGTAATTTCTTGGAAAACATAGTCCAAACAACTGTGTGTGTGTGTGTGTGTGTGTGTGTGTGTGTGTGTGTGTGTGTGTGTGTGTGTGTGTGTGAGTGTGTGAGTGTGAGTGTGTGTGTGTGTGTGTGTGTGTGTGTGTGTGTGTGTGTGTGTGTGTGTGTGTGTGTGTGTGCGTGTGCGTGTGTGCGTGTGTGTGTGTGTGTGTGTGTGTGTGTGTGTGTGTGCGTGTGTGTGCATAGCGGAGGGTTGCACATGGAGTTGATGCTACTGTATACAGTAAGCAATAATTAGTGATCTCTTGTTTTCTTCATGCACTGGATTATCTTTAAACTGCTGTGTCAAACAGCTCAGCTGTCATTCAATGTACCTCACTGACTATTATATTCGACAATATATCCCTTGCCATCCCAATGTGGAAATAGAGATAAGAAAACAGTGAGCACGTTTCTTTTGACAGAACATCAGTTTGGGGACCTTTAGCTTTGTGCCTGGGTTTAAGCAAGTATTTAACACCTACCCAGGGGAGGGGGAAAAAAACTAAGATTATACTTTAAGAGTACTAAGATTGGAACGATGATGTGTTTCTTAACACTACACAGCGATGGACTTTATTATCATTATTATTATTATTATTATTATTATTGTTTTCATCTTTTAACATTAACCCTAGCTATTGTGGGCATCAGGGCATGTCATAATAGACGAACATTCTGTGAAACTAGGCAAACATAAGTATATACTAGCAGATCTACAATCATTGATGCATAGTAGATGGGCAGTTTTTTTTACGTACAACAAAAGTATAAAGGGTTTAAATTGTCATATTGTTTGAGCTGAACACAGAACTAACCCATGCTGAAGGTAATAAAACTTAATTTTTTAAAGGCTATAGTAAGTTGGGATTCACCTTTAACGACAATTCAATAAGCAATATATTGAGTTACTGAAAGGCTACTGAGAGACTAACACATACTGTACATGCCATTGTTGCAAAAGGCCACAGCAAGAAAGTGTGGCACCACTGACAAATGCAAGGTTATCTTCATAATGTAACCTTATTCAGAAGGCAAGTTTTTGCATTGCACATTCCAACAACAAGGCAATGCAATGTGCTTTACACAAAACACTAAAGCAAAACAAAGAAGGCAATTTTTTTAAAAGACCTATCTCCTTTATATGGAACAGCTATTCAAGACAGCGCAAAACACACAATATAAAAATACATTTTAATATAGTAAAACAATAAGAATTTTTTTTATATAAAAATATATATTTCTTGCTTTTAGTAAGGACTCAAGCAGCAGCGTTCTGAATCAACTGCAGTCGTCTGATTGATTTTTTTAGGGAGACCTGTTAAGACACGGTTACACGGTACACAAGTGCTGAAATTTGTACCACTGAACTAATAGAGCCCACCTCAGAGGAGAAATTGAATGTTGATGTTCAGGCAGTACCACTAAGTGGTCGTACCCTACCATCAAAATGTCTCAATAGAAGAGCAGGAAGACCAATAACCCATACTCTGCCATAGAGATTGGTCAAAATAACAAAAATGTGTAATGTAGTGGAGCTTTAAAGGGTAGAGGTTTGGGTTGTGTAGTTACCTTGCTATGATGTAACTCCAAAGGTGGACAAGATATCAAAAATAATTGCTCCATTGATTACATTGTACGCTGAAACAGCTCTCAGTCACTCTTTTAGCACATAAGCAAACACAAACAAAGTTGATTCAGAATATAGAACATCACCAAACCCAGTACTATATATTTTTATTAGGAAGAAAACCCGGACTGGATCTGTGGATCCGGATCTTCAAATAGTAAAATCAACAGGAAGTATTTTTTTTTATATAAAAAAAAAAACAGTTCTGGGTTTGGTGATATTCTATATTGTCTGAATCAACTTTGTTTGTGTTTGTTTATGTGCTAAAAAGAGTGACTTTGAGAGCTGTTTCAGCGTACAATGTAGGCTTAGTCAATGATGAGCATATTTTGAATGATCAATTTCTAATCACTGGAGCAATAATTTTAGATTTCTTGTCCACCTTTGGAGCTACATCATGGGAAGGTAACTACACAACCCAAACCTGTACCAAAGTGGTCTTGCCCTAAAATGACCCCCCCACCCCCCATGTGTTTTTTATATTTAAAAAAAATACAAATCAACCCCTGCTTCCGTGTGCCTGTGTGATTTTGTGCTGAAGCCAAATAATGACTTCATTGATTCTGCCCTCAAATGATGCAAAAAATTATCCACTGAATAAACGATTCAGCAATAACACGCCGAGCGGCTTATCTGCCGGATTATTTGGGAATGACGTTTCTGGACGGTCAGAGAATGTGATGATTTCTCTTTGTGCTCAACAGCCTGAGGGCGGTTGACTTGTCTGACAGCCACTTGGCAAACCCACACTGGTTTGAACTGTACATCCTAAAATAAATCTTACATAATGCTAGAGGATGGAGGATGTGACCCTTTATTCCCCTCCAGCAGGCCCTATGCTGGTCCATCTGGCAGATAATGTGGAACGGCAGTGCCACTCACACTAACTAAGACCTATTGTAGTTCTAACTTTTACACTCTCACCCGCAATAATGCACAAAGATCGTGATTTATACTGTAAGCCATCATGTAGATCTTAAGAGAGGCACTACACAAACCATCTCTTTCTTTAATCTTGTGTCGTACAGCTGGACGATATGGACAAGAATCAAATATCACAATATTTTTGACCGAATACCTCAATATCGATATTGTGACGATAATATTGTATGATGATACACTTTTATACCAAATTTAAAAAAAGGAAAAATGGCAGATCTGAAAGCTCACAACGCATCAATGCAATGCATTGTGAGCTTGTAAATCTGCTATTTTTGAGCGGTGTAACCGCTCCTATAAGAGGGTTTAGGACCCATCCGTGGTGAACATTTTTCTTTCCGTCACGAAAATTTGTCTTTCGCTGTGACGCCATGCTGTGGAAAACACGCCCATAGGCTAAGCTCTGCAGGACGTGCCGTGATTGGCTAGCGAGACACATGATGAAATTAACTTCAAACTTCGCAGACGCGCTGTGATTGGCTAGCGAGACGCATGATGAAATTAATAATAATGTAAAAAATGTAAGCACGTCACTTCGCAGGACGTGCTGTGATTGGCTACCGAGATGCATGATGAAATTAGTAACTCATAAATAGCACCGCTCACTTCACACTGGGTGTGATTTTTACAATTAAAAAGTGAACGTAGAAAATAGGGCATAAAGGGGTAGTTCACTGCTCAGTAGCAGACTCACTCAGCCGGTCATCGAATTATTGGCTTAGGAATGCGACAAAAACTAAAGAATCGCCATGAATTCAGGGCTTCATGGGGCGTGTAATTGATAGTAATTTATATATAATCCCAGATGATATAGTAATGACATATGACCCAGCCCTATTGTGTATTCATAGAGACTAGTCATATTATCCGGTGGGATTTTGAGTTCATTTGTGTGTATTGTTTGTGCCTTTATGTTGAGGCCCTATATACAGTATAATGTTGTCTTATTGGCCTCTGTGGGGTCCCTCAGGAATGTGTGCTAAGACCGCTGTGAATGTAATGTTGTCCCTGTTTTCCTTCCCGCTCCAGGCTGTAACGGAGGCAACCATGGGACTGTGTCTTTGCGTGAAGCATCATCCTCAGATCTGCTCACATCTGCTCCACCGCTCGCTCGCTCGCTCGCCCATCCTCCCCAGTCCTGTCCTGCATCCACATGCACAGCCCCCACACCACTTTGTGTCGCCCCAGCTCAGACATAACACATACTGTACATGTTTTCCTAGCCAATGCCTGATCGGACCCTTTAGGGTGAACCCCCGCCTCCCACTTTGCCGGAGGGGCTGACGACTTCGCCACAGACTTTCAAACAGAGAGGCCTTTCTCCGCTCTATGCCTAAAACGTTTCCCGAAAACGACACCATTGCCAATTGTTCTGTTTAATCAAATTCAATCAGCACTGACATACAGTATATACGTGTTCCATACATGACTCATCTCATCTCCAGCTACCAAAATGAGTTTCAACACCATGATTGTAGACATTATTTCCATGAATTTCAAGACAGCTCCTGGAGGTTAGTTTGCATCTGCCTAAATTTACATTTGTTATACACTACAGTAGTTCACTCAAAGAAAACTTTAGGGAAAATTAATATTTTTGGAAAAAAACGGCATTAATTCGATACTGACACATACAGGAACTGCTTTAATTTCCAGCCACTGGACATATTTTTCTTAACCTGTCTTTACTACTGTATAAAGTTGTCTAACGTTATCTGTGGATGCATTGCAGAATGATTTAATTCATTCTGTCATTCACAGACCTCCGGTTTAATATTTATACATTTTCCCCTTCATTTTATTAAGCGATTTTTGAAGGAAGCTGTATTGTTTCTGCCATGTCTGGTTTTCATAGCCCTAGAACCTTGTTTGTTCACTTTGTATGGGTTTTATATTGACAAATTGGATTGTAGCTCAAAAGAAGTGATTGTGAGATAAGAGCATCCTAGAGTTAATCAGTTCTATTACATGGTTCGCCAACTTAGAAATCGGCATATTCATTGGTAGTATAACTCCAAATTTGTGCACTGGCAAATTACACTGTTTATGTTTGTGAATATGAAAACCATGAACAAATTAAAATAGGTTTAAAACCAGCACCCCCTGAGGGCACGGTGGTGCAGTCGGTAGCGCTGTCGCCTCACAGCTAGAAGGGCCTGGGGCGCTGGGGGCGTGTCTTCTCCTCCGTGTCATCAGCGCCTGCCCTAGGTGGGGTTGGCGAAAGGGCCTACTCTGTGTGGAGTTTGCATGTTCTCCCCGTGTCTCTCAGGGTAGTTAATACCCTCACAAAAATATGTAGTAATCCTGGTCGCTATACCGCCTCCCCCATGACAGCTGGGGCGCCTGATAGAGGGGAAGGGAACTGGTTGGAATAACGTGTTCCTTCCACACGCTACGTCCAACCAGGGAAACTCCCCCCTGTCAGGTGACAAGAAGGTCAGTTGGCTCTCATGCATTGAAGGAGGCCTCCCTAGGCTGGTGAGGGGAGTGTAGCGCCCAGGATCACTTAGAAAATTGGCACCGGGTGAAAAATAAGGGTTACAAAATCGCTGGATATTCTCTTCTGTGTGGAATTGACCTTCCCCTGTAGTTATTATTTAAGAGTATTACCATTTGAGAGTAAATAAGAGAATGCAGAATTGGTCAGATACTGGTAATTGGACAGAATTGTATTTGTTGTTTTTTTCTGTTAGTGTCTCTGTGTGTGCATGTTTGTACAGTATGTATGCGTGTTGTAATTTGAATTATTTCCCCTCAGATGCAAGAAGATTCAAGGCTATGCAATTAGTATATAATAGACACTTCCTTTGGAGACAAAATGCTGAAAATGTAAAGAATATATCCTATGAACCCCTTGTCCTGGGATACATTTAAAATTGTCTGTAACACTTCTAAAACGCAGCTATTTCTATAACTGATGTGGGTTTCATGCTTTGGACAATGAGTTAATATTTCTCATTGATGCAGATGACAAATAGTCAAGTGTTGATGGGAACACATAATATAATGACTAATATTACTCATACAATAATGAGACGGATGGCTAAATATTCCCCCGCCCTCATTTGCAAGTATTTGCTAACATGTCGCTGCTCTGTGAATTTCATATTGGTTTGTGGAGAACAAATCTCTTGTTTGTGATTCACAGGTTGCCCCTGGTTACGCCACTCAAATAATGTACACAGTCCCAGCATAGTGGTCAATTCCTAGAAAGAATACATTGCAAACACGCTTTGGCTTGAACCACAGCATTGAACATCGACCATAGTCTCCATAAATTGTTTACAGATTGTGTTGCTTTACAACCTGTCATGTATCATGTACGTACTAAGTCAGCACAAATTTGTACACTCTCTGAGTAAAATTAACTCTGAAGATTTTACTGTGTACTGTACTTTATCAATGACTCAACAGACCGCAACAGTACATGTACAGTGTATGGATGCAGAGCTTTCTTAACCACTTAAACCCTCAATACTTAGTCAAGTTGACCTTTGGCTCTGTACTTGGTCCGCTCTTTTTTCCCTCTACACCAAATCTCTTTGCTATTTTCTGCAAATGTTTCCCCCAGAATAGGGATGCTGGGGTTCAAGTAGTTAATCTCTAAGGCACAGGGGGGTTTGCATCCACCTAGAGTCCATATGCCTGCTGTGACTGTTCGGACAGAGGACAAATGCCTGTCACATTAATCCTCCTCCAAGCTTCCCATATGCACTTGGCTAACCAGATCCTGTTGGGAGCAGCACAGCAGGACATGAAAAAAAGATAATTTTATGATTGACGAAAAAAAAGAAAAGAGAAGAGAGAGCAGAAAGCACTTGACTGAAGAATACTCCACTCTCCAGCTTACATAATATGCCTCTAGTGTGACAAAGTACCGTGCGGTTGCACAGTCACCTGTGGCTTTTGCGGCTTTCCACGAGAACCACAGGTGGATGGCTGCAAACATGTTTTATACTCACACTAACATGTTTGCAGTTTCCTCTTTGTTTAATTTTTCGCCCCACAAATCAATTAAATATGGAGAGTGAGACACATGTGGCATTGATTAGTCTGCGCCCTTTTTTATTCCACTCAAGATTGTATGAATTCATGGTGTCTTACTCCTTTTCACAGGAGAAAAACAAAACAAAACCAACAAAAAAACAACAACAATCTGGCTCCTGAAATAGGTTTAAGGCCAGGATATTATCAAGAAAGCCGCTGAAATGTTTCGTGTCAGTTGATGGATGTTTAGACATAATGGTAACTTCAATTTGACTGTTACTGTACAGAGCATGTTGAAAGGGCTTCTCACGTTCTGAGCTAATTTCACCAAAACCTCCTCTGAGAATGTATGGATTTTTCATTGGGAATTTGTTGTTAGCTTTTCTATTCTCCTTTGATGTACAGTGCAGCGGAAGAAAGCTTTCTTTTCACGACATAGCCTATAACTCGATCCATTGTGCTGGGTAGCAATGATTGTCACAGTGGATCTACTTTTAGAATTGAATGTGAGAGGGCTCAAATGTCCTGGGCTCAAATGTTTGTAAACCATAACAAATCTTTCATAATGTCATGTACCTGACGACACTTTGCTTCAAGTGCAATGCAGTCCTTCTCCTCAGCCCAATTTATAAGCCATCGTACAACAGTGTCGCACACCGAAAATAGCCCATCATTACCACCATAATCAACTACTATCAAGTCAACGTCACTTAATGCTGTCCTCGCTCCTTCTGCTGTTAATGAAGGAGCATATCTATTGCTCAAGCTTGTATCAGATCTACATTTGTATAATTTGTACAGCAAACTTTTATAAAGGTTTTCTACCCTTCCTGAAAGTATCTATTTTTTGCTGTTCAAATGAATGTCAATGAACTAGCCTACAACAGTCTGGAGGCTTTGTTATGCATTTTATGGTATTCGTTCTTTTTCTGTGCGACATTTGGTTTTGAAACACGTCAATAAAGATGCATTCACAGTAGACTTTTGTTTAGTGTGAGGATGTATTTTTTTCTTGCGATGTGGTAATTATCGACGGAAACAGCCCTCCTGCCAGGGAGGCATGGATAAGAATGATCCATCATCGCCTCGCCATCAACTAAAAATGAATAACTACAGTACATTTGGGCTCATCCTCCTAAGACACATGGCATGTGGCATGTATTTAATCAACTCTGGCTGTTACGAGTTCATCTCCGCACTGTGGGATGAGATTTATGAAGCTACATGAAACAAAAAAAAAGAAGGAATGAATCATATTTTGCCCCGAGACATCATTACGGTTGTCATCGATACTGCTTATCTTACTCTGACATCAAAATTAGAAGACTAATATATTATTCTTTTGATATTGACTGCGGAAGGCCAATTCGACTCATTTGAAATTCACCGTCATTCTATTACAGCTCATGGCACTCATATTATATATGACTGCTTGACTGCCTCAACTGTGCACCCTGAATGCAATACAGGACATTGCCTCAAGTTCAGATAACATGAACAAGTTGTTGGCTTGAAGACTTCTGACTCATTTGTTTATAGTACTTTCTATTTGCAAACATCAAATTATAATTTGTTTTATCAGCGGTTTATAATGGCTAGTGCAGTTTGAAAAGTTGCAGCAGAGGCAGCGGCTCTGGAGGTAGAGCGTCTGTCTGGGGAAACTGATCGTCTTGTTCAATCCTGGCTGCGTGTCTAAAGTGTCCTTGAGCGACCTTGAAGCCCTAACTGACTTTGCTGTCAGCGTGTGAATCGGTGAATGTAACGCACATTAGAAAGAGCATTGAATAAAGGCACCAAGAAAGTGCACTAGAAATACAAACCATTTTATATAGAAATACAGAGCATTTACTTTAGGGAACCATTAAGACTTGAATGCTTAAATGCAGCACTTAAATACAAGTGAATTGGTGAAGTGACTTAATTTGCTAGGTAGTGGACTACAATTCAACAAACATTATTACCCTGCATGAATGGGTGGAAAATCACTGTGGGTGTGGGTAGTCTGTGGATGAATACACATCACGCGTCCTTTGAAATTGACACCCACAATCACAAGCCACTCTGGTATATTAATTTTCAAAGGTGAATTCAACTCTTTTATATTATGCCCTTTCATCCACATTTCATGTGGGAGAGGGTACTGCCAAATTCAAGCTAGATCACCTCCACGCCTCCTAGGGCTGCAAGAACCATAGCACACGGCCGACTGTTTTCTTTCTTTCTTTCTTTCTTTCTTTCTTTCTTTCTTTCTTTCTTTCTTTCTTTCTTTCTTTCTTTCTTTCTTTCTTTGAGTTCTGACGCATGAACGTCACTGCTGGATACGAGTGGAGTCATTTCAGACTCCAGAAAGATCATAGGGGAATCCGGCCAGGCCCGGTTACCTACCCTGGGCTGTCAGTGGAATAGGTCTGTGAAGGGACCTGGATATTGGACAGGGGCCACTGGCCCAAAAAAAGATTGAGAAGCACTGCTCCATGATTACTATCAGAGAAACATTTCTTTGTTTCAACTAAAACATATCACTTACAACACCTTTAAGTGGAAGAAAAGCCTCATGGTTTAACATTTACAGAATATTACATATTACACGTGTGGATGCTCAATATTCCGCTGCGCTCTGACCACTTGGTACGTTGTCCTAGTGTATCAGCTGATCAAAGCCAGAAAAAAACTTTTTTTATGGAATGGCATGGACTATCAAATGAAGTAAACAGACCTTTTCTGAGTGTGACCCTTTCCTTTAATAAATATTTATAAGTATGCCCTGTTGAGAACGACACTATCATTTGTAGAAGCATGGGTGTTGTCCGCACACAGTGACACTAAACAGGAAATGAATGACTCATTCACCTAATAATCCTTTGATGAGTGATCTTGTTACGCATAAATATATGTATGTACTGTCTGCTTTAAAGACAAAATAAGTTTGACATACAGCACCCTGAATAGTAGTACATGCTTCATGGCACACATCACAATAATGGTTTGCGCAGTGTATGGAAATAAGGGATTGCATACTGGAGTCCAGTTCATGCATTTCACTCTGAATGATTTACATTTTGCGACAGACAATACCCGGCATTCTCTTTCACAACATAAATAAATATGACTGCATGTTCATGTTTACTGATCCATAGCTAATGTACAGTATGTATGAACTGAAATGAAATGTGAACAACATCGATTTGACCTGTGGTGATCTTAATTCTAAATGACACTCTCCATTACATTGGTGAAATCCGTCCGTGTGTCCGTCCGTGTGTCTGTGTGTCCGTCTGTCTGCGAGTGGCTAATCTCCGGCACTGTTGGCCCGGTCGCTGCCAAACTGTGCACACACACTCCCTGGTTGCCAAAGCCGAACTTCTGGCCCGGATTTTTCAGATTGGCCTGTTGAAGCGCCATCAGGAGGCCAATCTTTGGAAAACACATCTTTTGATATTACTCCTACAGATTTTGTCCAAACATCACGCAAATCGGTACACAGTATCTCTACAGTCATGTGATCAACATGGATGTTGTCCGATATTTCATATTCCATTCTTATTGGCTAACATTGGCTTCCAAAGTTTGCAGGATAGGTCCGTTTTGAACAAAATGCCTCAAATCATGAACGCAGCGTGCGATTTCTGTGAAATTTTGCACGCACATTCCCACTAGGCCGAGGAAGAAATGCCACCCTTTTAACATTGGCCTGTTATAGCGCCACCAGCAGGTCTAATTTAGCAAAATACATTTTTGGAACAAAATGCCTCAAATCAGGAAGTGTCAGATTTGCCGTCAAAGGCCTAAGAAGAAATGGCACCCTTTTCACATTGGCCTATTCTAGCGCCACCAGGAGGCCACAATAACCTACCTGACCTGGCGGAGACCTGTGCTCCATGGAAGGAGCACTTTTTCTAGTTTCTTTTCTTTCTTTCTTTCTTTTTTATTTATATTTTTTATTAAATTGTCACTTCACCGTCATCTTGGTGGGACCCAGAGAGAGGAGGAGAGTTTATGCTGATGATATATGATTTCCTTTCTTCTTTTTATCTCTGCCACGGTGGAATGGCCGGGGGAGGGAATTATGTTTTCGCTCCTGTGATTCTGTCTGTGTCTGTGAGCAGCTAATCTCGGCACCGCTGGACCCATCGGCGTGAGACTTTGCACACACACTTCCAGTAGGCCAAGGAAGAACCTCCATCCCAATTTTTCAAATCGGCCTCATAGTGGTGCTATAACAGGCCACTTAATGTTTTGGCCTGTATAACTCTTTAACTGCACAATCGAAATAAAATCCTCTGGATTCCATGGATCATGACGCAACTTCCCATATAAGTATGATATCATCCGAGTACCAAAATCTGGAGATGTCTCAAAACCAGACAACTACTGAATACCTGGGCTCATGTGTCAACTTGACAGAGCAAGACTTTAAAAGTGAGGAAAGCGTGCTTTTATGGAGGGCTCTGAATGGCATGGCCAGTGTGTGGAAGTCCATGTCCCCTGCCATATCAAGCTCAGTTTCTTCTCTGTGACTGTAAAGTTTGTTCTCTTACTGTATATGGCTGTCAGTGCTGGACCCTGAAGCCTGCCCTACAGAAGTCTCTGGTCGGGTGCTACACCAGAATGCTACAGTAGGTGCCGTATTAAACATCAGCCAGGTGGCTACTGAGCGTGAGTGAGAAGATAGTGGCCGCTATAACAAGCCAATCTGCTCTGGCATCCAGGGAGTTTGTGTGCACAGTTTCCAGTCAATCGGGCCAACGGTGCCAGAGATTAGCTGTTCACAGACAGACAACGAACACAGGGACGCGGTGCAAAACATAGTCTCGGCCACGCCTTCGGCCTGGCGGAGACAAAACGAGACAGTGATGGTACCTCAGTGGTCCAGATTTAGCTCACAGTTCACCAGGCCTAAGGAGAATTCTTACAGCAATTATTTGTCAGAGGCCGGCTGATCTGTACAAGACGATGACCTAAAGAACCTCGCAACAAATGACATGTCTGACCTTTTGGAGCGAGGAAAAGTCCACGTCGCAGTTTTGCCTGACAGTGTTCTGAAAGAAGGCAGGGGCCAAAGGCAACACAGTATAAAGTACACAGACTCACAACAAAGTCTCCCTCTATAGTTTAGTCATCCCTCTTTAGTTGAATAGAAAGATGCGGATGGTGAGATCGGAATTGCTTTTTGAGAGGGTAATCTACTAAGCAGTCCATGGAGAGTCATCGAAACGCGGCTTTCCATATTTTGATGATGTTGCGAGGCATTCACCTGATAATAGCATTAGCCAGTTACACAAACAATTTGCTTTGATGTTTTTCCTACACCAGGGCCGGACTGGGACCAAAATTCAGCCCTGGCATTTTGGTCCGGACCGGCCCACCACCCCCCGGACCGTTTTGTCAACGGTGTTTCAGCCCAGCCCTGCACATGAACTCTGCAGCCGCACTGAGGCCCCTGCTGGAAAGCATCCCAGCCCAAACATTAACGTAACTAATAATTGGGCCACACGACCCTGAAATGACCGTAATAATCCTAAAATATTTCAAAAATATTTGATTTAAAAAAAAAAAAAAAAAAAAAAAACCTTTTTTTTTTTTTTTTTTTTTTTTTGGGTGGCCCAGCGGCCCACTGGCCCGCGGCCCACCGGGCATTTGCCCGGTACGCCAAATGGCCAGTCCACCCCTGTCCTACACAGATGTTTAGACATTTTATGGCTTTATGCAAGGAACCTTTATGGTTGTCAGATGTAAGATATTAAAGACTAGTACGGCTAAAGCAAGCATAGACATCAGACTGGTTGCGCGATTTAGAGAAAGTTCTTGGTAAACTCATTTAAAGTTCAAAAGATCAATAGCAGCGATGGGCTCATCTTCAGACTTATGGATTATGAATTCAAAATGGTTTGCAACTCCCTTGGAGCCCATTATTTAGATTCATCAGAATTCAAGAGAGCAGTTTCAGCACCCTGGGCAGTTTCATTTCCATGCCTCTAATAGGTCAAAGTAGCCTCATTCGGATGATAATGTATTTGTCCATAACGTGCTCTTGGATTGCCAAAACAGTCTCATTTCAATGTTTTTTTTGTGAAGGTCTTTAGCCTGAGATATTCAACTCTTGAGTCTACAAGTCCAACCTTATTAGCCTCTTTAAATCTTAATGTATGTTTTATGTAAAACATTTTTAATGCAATTGGCACACACACACACAAACATACGTACATAATATATTGTTTGTTTGTTTGTTTGTTTTTGTTTTTGTCTTATGAAACATTTCAAGTCCTGGCATACCTCCTACATTTCATCTGAAGCCAACAACAAACAGAGTAAATTATCATCTTCAACAGCCTGTTGCAAAGCTACAGTAGCACACAAGGCACAGAGCCCGTCTCTGCCAATAACAATTTAGCCCCACGACCTTGACAAAACACAAACACCACGTTTCTGGTTGCCCTTGGCTTGTTTCATTCTGCATCCTACTCCACTGATGTGGTCCCTGTTCAGTGTGATCAATGCATTGGTTTATACAGAGCAGTGTCAGTGCCAGCGAAGGGTGGGCGTTTTCTCTCCAAACGACAAATTTGCCGTGAAGAGCCACCGTTTTGTTCCCGCTTCTCGTCGGTCTTCACAGTCGTTGGGTTTCACCCGTGGGCCACGTGGATGCAACACAAGCTGTTATATTCCAAGCCACATCAAAAGGAAAATGTACTTTCCACAACACAGCCAGGGGCAAAGTGCGGGCTTCTACTTGCATAATATTTAGACCTTCGCATCTTTATAACCATCCTACTCGCACTGCCCATTTCATCAAGAATTTTGAAAGGTGCAGAAAGAACTCTTGTTTTATCACAGTGGGCTGAGCAGGGAATGCTGGGGCAGGGGTTTTGGGGTGGGGGTGGGTCTGGGATACATGCATCTGCTTTTGATACACCCCCTCGGGTCATTAATTTTTTTCTAGTGGGGATATGTTTTATCCCTGCTTCTAGTCAGACTAATGCATTTCCTTTTGGGATTGTCTGATATGTTTGAAATGTATTGAGAAAGAAAGCACGGAAGCAGCTCGGACTATTTAATGTATTTTTATTCACACGGTGCCCAGCACAGAATGACTATAAGGTTTTGATGTCATAGAGGCTGAGGTGGTTTTTAAAAGGCTGCCAACAGGTGAGTAGCAGGGCCAGTCCTATCAATTGAAGTGTGAAGTCTACCAGTAATGAGGTGAAATGCAGTATTCAGGGGTTAAAGTAAGTAGTAACACAGATCATTGAGAGGGTTACATAGTAAAGTCAACAATTGTCTAATGCCATTGACATGAAGGCCAATGTATACAAAAATACCATAGCCTTTTAAAAACCAGCCTGTCAAAATACCCCCCCCCCCCTGTATTTAAAATAAATAAATAATCGAACTGAGTGCATGTTTCTACTTGCTTAATATTCAGACCGTCTCATCTTTATAATCATCCTGCGTTGAATGCCCACTTCATCTAGAATTTTGCATCTAGTGGTAAATTTGCCATTTTCTGATCCCCTCAGAACTTGCACTGGGGAGTAGCTGTATTTTAGGGTATTTCCAGAGAGAACTCATCTAGTGACAAGTGTGAATGGAATTTCTCATATTGTTTTTGTGTAATGATCTCAACTCCCCCTGGCTCTTTGGAAGAAGCTGTGCCTTCAATGTGGTTTTGAATTTATTGTATTTTATTTGTCACCGTACGTGCTCAGCAGGGATTGTCGGGCGGCAGGAGTAGGACGGGGGCTCTACGTCCTCTAGGTGGGGTCTCCTCACTGGCAGGCAAGCCAGTAGGACAACAATAGTGACAACACACAGAAATGTGTGTGGGGATGAATTAATTGGCATAACAGCTAAATTGGGGTAAAAAAAAAAAGAAGGGGTAAAACGAAAATTACCGCTGAGCCACTTACAGAAACCACAAAAACTGCCATTGCAGTGCAACACATTGTGAACATGTAGATTGTAGATCTGCTTGTCAAAATATTGTATGTTTATTTTCACCTATGATATGCCCAAAATTAACACCAGGGTTAGAGTGGTTAACTGGTTTCAAACTTTGTGACATTTTGATTCTCTGAAACCCTGGTCACACGCTATGAATTCAGGCTATACAGCTAAAGGACAAGTCCTAGGATGTGCAGGGGGAGTAAATACGCCATAATTTAATAATATGCCAATAATAAGCATGTGGAACCTGGATATTGTAAGTTACATATGCAGTCGTGGATAAATTGCCTGCAGCAATGCACCCAGTAAACTGAACAAACTGAATAACGATATGCTTCCTATTACGTTTATTTATCCCCTAAGGACCAATCATGTAACACAATAACAGTCACGTGACAACATCCAATAACATGACACAGCTTTTTCAGTCTTGTCCTACTGTCTGTGAGGTCCACTGTCTTTATTTTGAACCGATTATATTCATTCTTGCGCAATCAATGTTCTTATTCCTTAGTTATAAACATCTAGTATGGACAGTATGTGTACAGTATGAAAAAGTTGTAAAGTGACCTGTGCCAGTGTCTTTGGCAATGTTCAAAACAGGCTGCCTCTGACTACAGACAGGAGGTCGGGTGGGCACGGGTGGGGGTTGCGGACGATCGGGCGTGTTAGCGTTATCCAAATGAATATCTCTCCTCTCTGGATCATTCATATGACCGATTGTCCGGGCGAAGAGCTATTTAGCGATCTACTGCCAATCTATTGGCCCATATACGGTGCAAAGATCCCCAGACCCATAGCTCTGATCTCGACTGTGCTTCAGGGAAAGGAAACATGCTTTTATAATGTTATAATGTACCATTATAACTTCTAAACCAAAACAATTGCTCTCCATAGACATTTTATTTGAAAGTGAAAGATATGTTGTATACAGAGATATTGCAATATTACATTCCCTCCTATGTTAATGTAGAAAGCCATGAGAAGTATAATCACCAATGTGTGTAATCAGTAATTAGCCAAGGCACACACTTAATCATTTTACACACATTATCATTTCAGTGGAGTGCTGTGTTTTCCTTAGACACTGTTCCTCCTTGTCAGTGTTGATCATTGGTTTATATTGCAAAGCCATTACATGTGATCAATGGCATAATAATCATTATTAGATTTTAAGCTTTCCTCCTCCGTACAATTGCTTTGATCTAGTTTGTCTTGTACAATGAGTCTAATATAAAAATACTGAGGTGAAAGATGTGAAGTATGAAGCGGAAACGTGATGGCAAAACACATACTGTAGCTAATACGTTTCCATAGAAACCAGAGGGAACGCTTCAACCCTACGCATGTGATAGAATAATGAACCACACTTTACCAGTTAGAAGTTTAAAAATAGTCATTCACTTGTAAAGACCGGTTCCTTAGCTGTACTTATTCTACAGTATGTTTTGCACACTTAACCACTTAAACTATATACTATATACAGTACAGCTACAGTACTTCATTCACTGGAGTACTTACACCAAATCACTTCGCAGAAAATGTCTGACCTATAAGCTCACAACGCATACTGTAGATCAGCTGTTTTCACATATTTTCAGCCATTTTCAGCTTGTAAATTTCCGCCTAATGTTTGCCTATTTTCACCAAATGTTCACCAATTACGAGATACCCAGAATAGGGACGCTAAAATGGATTCATGCGGTAAATTGCTACTCCATCCCTACCCATGTCATGTTTGTATCTTGTAATTGGCACTATAGTTGTGAGATCCTGCCTGTGTTATGGATATGGATACATACATTCCTCTGTTTGTCTTCTGTGAAGAGCTGTTCACACTGTTGCAACTACAAATAACAGTGAATAAGGGTGTTTCTGATCCTGGATTGCAGTCATCATACATTCATGCACTGGGATGTCTACAGTATGTACGCTACTACAGTAGTATTTCCATAAACGCATGCTCCTGCTGTGGAAAGACTGTTTCTGTGACAGACTCAGCAAATAGAGCCATCTCACAGACTCAACGACGGAGGGATGTTCAACATTGCGTTATTAGCATCTTGTCAATGGGTTGTTGCTCCAACATGCTGACAGGAAACAATGTCATGTTGAAAAGTGAATAGAGACGTAACACTAGATGCTTGTGTGCTATTTGGCAAAGATATTGGGGTAGAGGGAAAGAAAGGAGGGGGGGACCCTGGTCAGCATATTTAACCCAACCGGGAAAGCACCCGTGTCCTTTTAGATTTTAACCACTTTAACCTTTATTTTATACTTTGGCTATTCAAAAATAGCAGATATACAAGCTCATAGCATGGCACAAAGTCGATATCGATTCTGCAATCGTAAAACATTTTGTTCAATCCTTTGAATATTGTTTTAAAGCAATTTTATTTTATTTTTTAAAGATTTTGTTGGGGGGCTTTTATGCCTTTATGGACAGGACAGTAGACTGACAGGAAATGGGCAGAGAGATGGGGAGTGACATGCAGCAAAGGCCGTCGGGATCAGGACTCGAACCCGCGACACGCTGTCAGGCTACATTGAGGCTAGGTGCGCCTATAGCCAAAAGCGACAATCTTTTACTCAAATCTCTGCTTCTGGGGTCCCTGGAACAAAATGTTTTGAGATGGGGGTCCGTGGCCAAATACATATGATTTTGGGTGTCTTTGACATGAAAAAGTTTGAGAACCACTGAAAACATATGTTTTTTTAGAAAACTGTTAGGATTTAGAAGACTTTTTGTAGAATCGGCCTCAGGCCTTAAAGGGGCAGACCACTCATTTTCGACATTGAACTATGTCTTTAATACACCTTAGAGCTGTTGTATGGAAATAAGAAAAAAGCCCCCCCCCCCCTTCTGTGTTGCCTAGAAAAGGATAATTGATTGAGGTCATGTGATCAGTGACATACGCAGGGTGTACTTTTGGCTCCGCCCCCTCAGCCAAGTGGTTAAAACTACCAACTTGCTGCATCCTTGTTGCTGTCTTTAGTGTTCTGGCACAAACAAGGAAACTGCTATGCAACAAAAATGTGGAATGCCCTACCAAAAGTAGTGAAGGAGTGTAAAAACTTACTCACTTTCAAAACTGCCCTAAAAAAATACCTTCAGGAGGCTGCTATTCCTAACTGGCCCCTGTTATAAGTCATAACCTAATTCCCCACCCCTCGAACTGTTTTTTGCACATGTTTTTAGTTTTTCTTACCTTTATACTGTTTATATGACGTTCTGCATTGAAGCGTTTATCTGTCTGCTTTTTAATGTCTCCATGAATTGAGTATGTGAGGATCTCCAAGCCATTGCGGCTTTTATGAGCGATCCATTTCAGTTGACCTTGTATTGTAAACTGTACTTCCATGTGCTTTTTCTCTGCAACCCTCTAAATAAAGTATTCAATCAATCAATCAATCAATCAATCAATTCTGGCCTTACCATGGCCCCCACCAGCAGCGTTGTGCTGCCATCAACGTCCCCAGGGGGGTGTCCAACCCAATACTGGGTTCAACACATTTATAGAGAGATCATCTCCAATACATAAACATAAACAATAAACATTAACAATTCTTCTTCTTTTTTCTCCCTGGCGATAATTGTCTCTCTCCTCATTGAACTACTTCCAGCAGCTACTGTAGCTATCCCAACCGAATTCCACAGAAAGATGTGTCAGGATTAACACCCTGGAAGCGCACCAGCTGCATACTATGTACATGTAACGATGTTGTTTACAGAGAGGTACAGAGAGGATTAAGCCCCCAGGCGCTGTACTTTCTTGAAATCTATAAAGGAACCACACACATTTCTCACACCTGTGCGTCCCTTTTTTTTCTTGGGAATCACAATCATGTGAATTTATGTTTCATAAATCTTGTTCTGATGCAGTGTGGGAAATACAGTGTGATTATCTTGTGTCTCTATCTATATACATGGACTGACCTAAATCACAGTAATCACTGCCACTTGTCATGTTATTTAAAGGGGCTATATTCTTAAATGTAATTTACATATCATTATGTATATCAAAGGACAACTGTATGCAAATGTTGACAATAAACTGTTTGCAAAATGCTTTTGAAACTGTTTTTGAATTTGTTTTATTTGAACTGAGTCTGGTAGAAGCAGAATGCGGCATGAATGGATTGAGGCCAGAGCTGTAGAGATGGAACCAATCCTGTGTTGAACAACGGAAGTTCATGCTGAGAGATAAGGTTCCTCTGTGAGGGGCATTAGCAAAGTTGTTCCATTCGCACTTGGCGGGAGGTTTGAGCCCCTCTCGTGTGTGTGTGTGGGTTAGACTCCCACACGTTGTAATCAACAGATGGATAAATGCTCCTATACACTACCATACTGTAGATTTTCTGACTGTATAAGACTAAGTGAAACAAAGGCCTGTCAAAAAATATGCACATCTGAACAGATTAGCAAAACTTTGACAGAAGTTTTCTCATGGGCCCAGAAAGGTCACGTGCATCATGAAGTTATACTGGCCAAGTTTTTTTTGCTATGCCTCTTATTTATTTATTTTTAATCTATTTTATTCCTTTTATTCTTTATTTCCTTTCAAATCCTTTAGCATGCTTTTAAGATAGATAGATAGACCTTTATTGATCCCGCAAGGGAAATTCACTTGTCAGCTGCACTGCAGTATGACAATACCGATAACAGTACTATGAGAGTACTGCACACCCGCCACTGACACTGCCACGTACCCTACTACATATCATAGAATAGGCTCCTACAGATCTGGCTTGGTGTGTTCATCACCGGCAAAGGGGGCTAAAACCTTATAACCAGGTCTAAAAACCTTTTCATTTTCTTTTGATAAATCAAATTCTCCCCTGGCCAGTCTAACAGATATAAAGAACCACAACTTGAAACCTTTAAAGGTTCTATGACATTCATTTTCACTTTTTTTATTTTTTATGTTTTTTTGGGGGTTTTATGACCTCAATTACACTTTGAACATTCAGTGGATTTTCTGTGGTCTGGGGTTTTCTGAATAATTAGGCTGAAAAGTAATCTGAGCTTGGCCCTTCGGCAGTGAGGTCACAGCCGATTAATCCCGCCCACTCTCCTCCTCGCCCCTCCCCTCCCCTATCCTTTCCTTGGGGGGGGGGGGGGGGGGGGCGGAGCAGAGGCGATGATTGACAGGCAAAATCCCTCACCAGCGACACCCGCAGGCAAAGATTTCTTTTTTCATTGCAGTTGAAAAGGCTTTAGAAATGTGAGAGAAAAACACCTGCCATGGATCAATGGAGTGGAATTTTTTGTTAAAACTTTCTATACACGTTTGAAGGACCATGACAAAGACTTTTAATGTGTGGTAAAACTGAACGTCATGAAACCTTTAACATAAACCAGCAGATTCACTTGGATTTCACATAGTTCCCAATCCCCCTGGCTATGTCCCCCAGATAAAATTTGGCCTGCCTACTATATAACCTGTGTTTTAGGCTACAGGTCTGGGCATGGGTTACTGCTCATAGGTTCAGGATTTGTAGTGCGCCCCCCCATCCAGTTATTACACCGGCCCGGGGCGCAGTCTGCAGAAAGAGAAAAGAAAGAGACAAGAGAAAAACCTAGGACGAGACAAAGAAGACTAGACTAGGACAACAAGGATTCAGTTACACTGTCAGTCAGTCACAAGAGGAGGGAGCAGAAACTAAACACACTCACAACCCACAAAACACAAAAGGGAGTTTGTTCCACAACTTCGGTGCCAACGCAGCAAAGGCATGGTTCGTCCTTAGCTGTGCAAGACCATGGAGTCTTCATGTACAGCTGACTGTCGGATCTGAGTGACCTGGTGCTGGGAGATACAGTAGGTCTAAGAGTTCCACAATATAGGGAAGTGCAAGAATGTTACGGGCTTTGAACACAAACAAAATAATCTTAAATGTCACTCTACGCTTCACTGGGAGCCAGTGGAGAGAGACAAGGACCGGTGAGATGTGTGCTCTCTTAGCTTGATGCCTGTCACAAGCCTGGCAGCAGCATTTTGGATCAGCTGCAGACGTTTGAGGGTCCCATCGACGAGGGGTCAGCAACTACTGGTTTTGAGGAAACCACCAGTGAAGGAGGCACGTCAGGCCATACTCTGTTACCAGTCAGATTATTCTAAAATGACTGGCAATCCTGGAACAGGCAACGAGGGCCAGATTCCATGGTCACCTCCCCCCTGCACAAAATCAGAAAACTACAGCTACAGTATAGCCTCATTTCTATGAAACTGATGGACAGGAGCCACGATAAGGCCTACAGTAGGTCCAAGGCAATTTTCGGGTACATTGTTTTTTTATTTAAGTAGCAACATGGACAAATTTGATAACGTTTTATAATATCACACCATCACTAACGCTGGGTATATTTTACCCCATATAATATACCCCATAAAAAATGCTTCTAATCAATATATTCAAGTACAACAATACATGGCAATACATGGCTTTAATGTTTAATGCTATAAAAAAGCTGCAAAATTTGTGAACATTTTGGGAATTGTTAACAAAGAATAAAACAACATAATAGAGCTGGGATTCATTCCTGGGACATGTGAGCCTTGTCCAGTGAAGGCACAGTCTCCCTACATGACAGACAACTGTGGGAGAGATAAACAAAAAATGACAATTTTCGAGAGAAAAAAAAAGGAAAGAGGAAAAAAAAGTGGTGGGTAAAGCTGTAAAAAAAAGTGGAAAAGTCCTTATGCAGTGGTAAACGTCTGTGGAGAAGTTCTGAGTGCAAACTGACTGTGAAAAGTGGACTGACTAAATAATCAAATGGCAGGTCTGGGGAATTTGCCAAATCAAGCTTAGGCAGGGGTTGTCATTCTAATCAATTGGCTCATTTGGGCCACAGCCAGAGCAGTGCTAGTCAGTCTTTTGAATAATATTCCATTTAGTTTTATATTCATATTTTTGTCATCTGAAATGTTCTAGTTTTAGTTGACTAAATAAAGGATTTTACATTTTCGACAGTTAATTTTGTCAACTAAAATGTATTTTGGTGGGCTGAATCAACTGCGTGCCAAAAATAGCAGATCTACAAGCTCACACGTGACATGTTGTGAGCTTATAGATCTGCTATTTCCGGAGCGCGACACTCGTACTCGTACTCATAATATGACTTGTTTTAGTTCTACTGGATCTCTTCTCCACTAGTCCCTCCTAACATTTTAGTCTAGTTTTTATTTGTTGACGCTTGACAAAGGGTTAAGGTTAGTCATCATAGCTTAGTTTTTATTTAGTTTTCGTAAGTGAAAAAATAGTTCTAATAGTTTTAGACGAAGAAATTAACACTGAGCCAGACGGCGCTATTTTACGTGTCAAAAGTAACGCCAGGTCTTATTACTTCATTTAAGATGTGGAGGAGTGACCAATGCCATTTTGCTATTATGGATATTGACTGAGTACGGCTATAGTTAAATGTGAAGCTCTTGCTGACTATATATACTGTATATCCACGTGCTCTGCGCACCCAATATTTCCTTTTTGCTTGATATTGTTCGATGGGGAGACAATAAAATCATGATCCATAATGAAAATAGACGCTTCACAGATTATAGAGAACTTTATAACGATCGGTTCAGAATTGAGCACGGATTAGTTAAACTGCCGGTGTCCTTACAACCTGACATTTCATTTATTTTCGTGGTCTGACCACGTCTTAGTGGTATGCGGTGAGTCTTTTTAAGTCAAGGGGCATAATAGCAGATACCGCATTGCGCCCTTAATTAACATATGGACACTCCCCCATGCGTAAAATATGCTGGCAAGTCTTACTATTACTTAAGTGTTTGCGCTCAGCGCACCTTGCATTATAGGGATTGCACATAAGATGGTGGCGTTATCACTTAATTATCACCTGAGACGTGGATTTAAGACGTGCTTAATAGGGCACAGATCCTTTTGTACAATGGCTGTATCAGTCAGATCGGTGGTTCTGGACAGCCGCCTATCTGACCGACTCGACGCTGTGCACTCAACTCCCTCGCGTCGTCTGCGACGCGCGTACCAAATTTGAAGTCGGTCGGTCAGACGGTTCTCGAGATCTGTGAACTACAGTTGTACGGACAAATGTACAGTACTGAGTTTTTGACATTTATTGTAAAATATATAATAAATAGCCTATGTATAATATATAATAATAGAATATATAATACATTATTATATATAATATATTATATAATATATAATATATAATATATAATATATAATATATAATATATAATATATAATATAATACACAAACACTAACCTCCACCCGAACGTTTTTTACTCTCTAACTCTATCTGAGCCAAGTCTGCAGGAGGCGCATCTGAAGCCTGTCCTGCACGGGAGTTTCCAGATGTAAAAACAGATAAGACTAGCATCAGGTGAAAATCACCCAAACACCTGCTTGTTGAAAAACCAGGGATGGGGGCAGGGAAACACGCCTATACCTTCGATGACAGCAACCTGAAGGTACCCAAGGACCCGCCCACCTCAGACAGCAGCAACACATTGAAAATCACATGACCACATTTGTGTGGATGAAAATCACCCGATGTTAAATCCCCTTTATACTATCAGTCGTTAAGTCCCCTTTATACTATCAGTCAAGTGAGGACCTCAGCCCACTCTTATGTGTTAAAGGGATATTTCACTTTCAAATAAAATAAACATTAAAAAAAAATATTAAAAAAAAATGAAAGAAGTTATGGCAAAATCACGGCCCCCTCACACATTAGTAGGACACTCTAATGCGTGAGGGGGCCGTGATTTTTCCATTACTTTTTTCATTTATTTTTAATATATTTTTAAAATGTTTATTTTATTTGAAAGTGGAGTATCCCTTTAAGGTGTACGCATCAGCTAACACAGCTGCCTCTATCACCTTCAACCGCTTAGATTTTTTGATTTTTATTTATTTATTTATCAGGGACAGTGCACATTAATCAACATGTCAGTTTTCACATCCACGTAAATGAGCCAGCAGCTTTAAGCCAGCTCTTAAAGGAGGAGTTCACCCAAAAAAAATTCATATTTTCTATCAATTGCACACCCCATGAAGCCTTGAAATCATGGATTTATTTTTGTTTTTGTGGCATTCCTAAGCCAATAATTTGATGACCGGGTGTGTATCCGGTAGGAGACACAAATAATCTACTTTGTGTCTCCTACCGGATACATTAGCCGGTAGCAGATGGGAATCAAATTATTGGCTTAGGAATGCCACAAAAAAAAAAATCCATGGATTCAAGGCTTCATGGGGTGTGCAATTGATAGAAAATAAGGGTGAACTACTCCTTTAAGGTTGAATTTGAAGGTCAAATAGTTGGTGGTCTCTCTTACTTCTGTAGGGAGACTATTCCAGTGATGGGAGGCTCTAACAGAGAAGACTGTTTCACCAAACACACTCCGTCTGAATGGTACCTCACATTCCCTTCTGGTAGTTGCCCTTGTTTAAACCCATATATTTTGTTAACTGGAGTCCCACAGGGGTCTACACTAGGCCCCCTGCTTTTGCCCTCTACATCAAGTCTCTATGCTGAAAATAGGATCTACAAGCTCACAACAGGTCTGATATTTTTGCCGAATTACCCCAGTATAAAGACGCTAGGGTTCATGTGGTTAACCTGAGGATCGGTTAGGTATGTGGTATCATGGTCAGGGACGATATCATTGAGCTAAGAGAAGCAATTCCCTCAAATTCTACCTCAGAAGCAGTAACCCAATTGACTGAAATGTATGGTCAGCTCATGAACAAGTTACATGTATGTTTGTCCTTCTGATCTTAGCTTCCTGAACTGCTGACAAAAAGCCTCAGGCACCAATTCATGAGCTTTTAGCATTGCAGACTTCACCTGCAGGCTCTCACTGATATTATGCTGGGTCTAGGCTGCCAGGCTAATGGCACTCATGACTTCCCAGAACATGCTGGGCCCTGTGTGCTGGTAGCTTCCTCAATTCATGTCTTGATAAGTAATAGAAAAAGAATGGTGAATCTGATAAGAAACAGGAAGCACTCAACCAATTGTGCAAATGTATCAAATTTAGCATCCATTCCTCGTCAGCCACAGCGTGTCCCAAAGACAAGTGGGCAGATAATACAGATAACAGATAATACAGATAACACACTAAATCTAGCTATATTACACGTCAGGTCTTTGGCAGGAATAACACTTTTAATCAGTGGTTTTATTATCAAGCACAATCTTGATTTGATGTTTTTAACTGAAACTTGATTTGACCAAGATAACAGCGCAGCTGTTCTTATTGAAGTAACACCTCCCAGCTTCAGTTTCATGAGTGAAGTTAAGAAAGGAGGTGGAGCTGCTATTTTGTATAAGGATTCCCTCCAATGAAAGTAGATATATTTGGCTCATTTGAATATGTGGCTCTTCAGTTATTGTTATTATTAAAGGCATGGCGAGAGAGTATGTTTTACCCTCCGTCCGTCCGTGTGTGTGTGTGTGTGTGTGTGTGTGTGTGTGTGTGTGTCCGTGTGTCCTGTCCGTGTGTTAGCAGCTTATCTCCAGCACCGTTGGCCCGGTCGCTGCGACACGGCAATCGGACGCCGCATTCATGGTTTGAGGCATTTTGTTCTAATGTGTTTTGCTAAATTTGACCTGCTGGTGGCGCTACAACAAGCCAATGTTAAAAGGGTGGCATTTGTTCCTCAACATAGCGTGAATGTGCGTGGAAAGTTTCACTGCAATAAGAATATATGAAAAATCAAACAGATCCGTGACTATAGAGATCATGTGTACCGATTTGCGATTTGCGATTTGATTTGATTGGGAAGGAGTAATATAAAAAAATATGTTTTACATAAGTCGGCCTCTTGGTGGCGCTATAAAAGGCAGATGTGAAAAATGCAGGGCAAAGGTTTTTCCTTGGCCTCTAGGGAGTGTGCTTACAAAGTTTTGTACAGATCGGTGCAGTTATAGGTAAAAACACAAATCGGCCTGTTATAGCGCCACCATGAGGCTGATTTGAAAAATTTGAAGTTGCATTTCTTCCTCTGCATAGTGGGAATGTGCGTGCAGAATTTCAGGGAAATTGCATGCTGTGATCATGATTTGAGGCATTTTGTTCAAAACGAAGCACTCCTGCAAACTTTGGAAGCCAATTTTAGCCAATCAGGATGGAATATGAAAAATTGGTAGTACTGGTTTTGTTTAATGGCTATAGAGATACTGTGTACCGATTTGCGTGATGTTTGGACAAAATCTGTAGGAGTACTGTCAAAAAATGTGTTTTGGAAAAAGCGGCCTCCTGGTGGCGCTATAACAGGTCCATGTGAAAGATTTGGGGCAAAAGTTCTGAATTGGCATCCAGGGAATGTGTGTGCACAGTTTCGCTGCGATCAAGCCAACTGTGTCGGAGATTAGCTGTTCACAGACGGACACACACACACGGACACACACACACACACACACACGTACGGACGGACAGGGTGCAAAACATATCCATATGCATATGCCTTTTGGCCTGGCGGAGACAATAAATAAATAGTCAATGAATAATCTGCCAAATAGAGAGAGAGATCATATAAAAAACAGAGCCCACATGGTGGAGGCTGGGTGGTGGTTTGAGTGCAAAAACGTCATAGAGCAAGGCAGCAGCAGCAACACAACATAGCAGCAAGATAGCAGAGCATGCTGCACAGCAGCAAGATAGCAGATCAGCAGAACAGCAGCATGATAGCAGAGCAGCAGCAAGAATGAGCAGGTAAACAGGGAGGTTTAAATACCCCCCTCCCGCCAAATTATGTGTGGCGTGCATTGACTGATCACCCGATGTTCAATTGGCACTACTTTGAGCTGTGTGCCTGAGCTCTGCAGGCTTTGCATCAT
Source organism: Gymnoscopelus braueri (assembly GCF_963280865.1). Taxonomy (NCBI): domain Eukaryota; kingdom Metazoa; phylum Chordata; class Actinopteri; order Myctophiformes; family Myctophidae; genus Gymnoscopelus; species Gymnoscopelus braueri. The sequence continues at coordinate 43,637,147 of NC_137608.1, read as the reverse complement.
ACTTCACATTTATAATTTGGAACTGAGAAATGTTCCTTCTCTTACACCATTAATGACCAAAACCAAGAATAATGCATGTACCTTGTTTGTTAATTTCGATAGGCTAACAAATCCCCCTATCATTAGAATCTGACCTTTTATCCACCAGAGCATGCAATTAATTTGATCTCCTCCTTCACTGACACAATTCAGAAAATTAGACAAGAAATCAGTGCCTCCATATCAGGTAGAGGATATATGTGTCCACTTAAACTAATTCAAATACCATGACACTATTTAATCCGATCAACCATGAAAACTTGGACATTATACAACATCTGAAATCCTCCTACCTTGATATTCTAACAATAGTCTGCTTTTGAAATGAAATGTTTCAAATTACAGGGCCTCAGATCTTCTACAAAGGAGCAAATAAAGTGGGTGCAATAGGAGTTGAAGGTGAGGATTCGGGAGGCAAAAGACAGCTACAGTAACTTAGGAAGGGAGAGGACAGACTGGCACAGAATAATGTGCGGGAGGTGTGGAAAGGTCTGAAGAATATGACCAGCAATAAGCAATCCGCAAAACTGGATCCACTACAGTTTGCATATAGAGCCAATCGCTCCACAGACGCCGCTGTCTCAACTGCACTCCAGCTCACTTTGTCCCAAAGAGAACACCTACGCCAGGCTCCTTTTCATCGACTTCAGCTCGACATTCAACACCATCATTCCACAACAGTTGGTGGAAAAGCTGAGGTTGCTGAATGTGGACCATGGCACCTGCACCTGGATTCTCAACATCCTGTCTCAGAGGCAACAGAGAGTCAGAGTCGACAGCCAAACATCGAGAACCATCACAGTGAGCACAGGATCGTCCCAGGGCTGTGTCCTGAGCCCCCTGCTGTTCAGTCTGTTGACCCACGACTGCACTGCCAAATTTGGCAGTAACCACATCCTCAAGTTCGCCGATGACACAACCGTGGTGGGACTCATTAGTAAGAACGATGAGTCTGCTTACAGGTAGGAGGTGGAACTATTGACATCATGGCGCAGTTCACACAATCTCTCCCTGAATGTGGACAAAACAAAAGAGATGGTGATCGATTTCAGGAGAGCCAGCAACCGCCATCACACATCGCTGACCATCGGTGGCGCCCCTGTGGAAAGGGTTAATACTATCAAGTTCCTGGGGGTTCATCTGGCAGACGACCTGACCTCCACCACCACCACCAACACCACGGCCATCACTAAGAAGGCCCAGTAGAGGCTACACCCCCTCCGGAGGCACAAAAAGGCAGGCCTTCTTACTCCTCTCCTCAGCTTCTATAGGGGCACCATTGAGTCCATCCTAACCTACAGCTTCACTTCCTGGTTCGGCAGCTGCAAGGCACAAGAGAAACATCGGCTGAACCGGTGAAGACAGCTGGGAGGATCATTGGCGCCTCTGTTCCCTCCTTGTTGGAGCTCTATACAGAACGCTGTGCCCGAAGAGAGCCACCAGCATCTTCGGGGACCTCCATCACCCTTCCCATGGCCTGTTTGCCCTCCTACCCTAGGGGAAGAGGTACAGGAGCATTAAGGCCAGAATGAGCAGGATGTGGATCAGCTTCTTCCAGAGTGCAGTAAGGACTGTCAATAAACTGCGCCCCCTGCCAATCCCCCCCCCCCCTCGCCAAACCAAACCAACTGACCTAAACTGATTGGACTACTTGACTGGACATGATGTAATTGCCTTTGAAATGCACTACAGCACTTTACTAAAAAATTTTTTTAAGGATTGAACTTTTAGATGAATTGCACGTCATACATATTGGGTTTTAAAAAATGTTTTGTTTATGTTGTGTTTTAGTTTTGATCTTTTTATGTTTCTTAGTTAGGCTCGATGTTTTATGTTGCACTGCAAGTGAAGTGAATGAATTAAACTTTTTGGTTTGACAAAGGGCCCCAGTAAATCCTCTCGCCAGCTCACAGCCCTGCACAAACCCTGTTGCTACTGCCCCCTCTCCCTTTCTGACCCCCCTCCCTCAACATCACCCTATCATTCACGACACCACCAGGGCAAATCTGTAGGGCCTGAATGGCATCTGTCCAAGGGTGCTTAAGGCATGTGTGGGACAGCTGGCAGGGGTGCTCCAACATCCTCTTTCTGAGATTGAAGACGGTGCCCCAGCTGTGGAGGACCTCCTTCATCCTTCTGGTGCCCAAAGGAGTACATCCCAGTACTCTCAAAGACTCCAGTGCGTTCAATAACATCGTGCCCTAAGAAACTCTCAGCCGGCCCGGACCGTTGGCGTGGCGGTCCGGGCACCTGGGCTAAAGGGTGGCCCTGGCGGCGCGTTGCAGGTTCGAGTCCCGATCCCAACGGCCTTTGCTGCATGTCACTCCCCATCTCTCTCCCCGTTTCCTGTCAACCTACTATCCTGTCAATAAAGGCATTAAAGAAAGCCCCCCCCAAAAAAAGAAAACTCTCAGCCATGCAGATGACCACGACATGGTGGCCTTGTATCTTTGAGAGTGAAAGGCATTGACAGAGTGAAAAGTGAAAAGTGACGTAGTGGAATTCCCCAGAAAAATAAAAGAAAGCGTAATGAAAGATTGTGTGAGAGAAAATGACCTTCTTTATTGCACTTTCCCACAAGTCTCATACACTGTAATTAGTGTGTAAGAGAAATCAAAACGTCAACAAGGAAATATTGTTCAAAAGGATGAGGCCACACAGCTCTTAGCCACGATGCAAAAATGTATTAAAAGGTACTGTATAGGAAACCAACAGCGACTTCCCCAAGGAAATATTGACCTATACTGATACTGATGATAGGCATCACTACAGTCTTGATTACTCAAGCAATTCAGAGCCATGAATAGTCAGAATAACATATTATAGAGAAAGCAGTGTCTGTAAGCTCTATGTTTATTCTACAATAGTTATGTAAAATTCTCAGGTCACCAAACCAAGAGGTAGACAAAGAGGGGATTACCAGTTTACAGGCAGGAAATGTGCTTGCCTTTATTGGCCATGGCCCAAGAAAAAGAAATTATGAATGTTGTGGAAATTTAAAGCATATATCTGCATGCTAGTAGTACAATCAAAACATGATGTGTCATTACTGCAATCAAAATTCCTCCATTGCACACATGTTCCTGTCGTGTCACGGTGTTAATCATTTGTATATATTTAGAGTACAGTAATGAAGTCATTTGTTCAAGGCTGCTTTCCATAATCATGCAATAATTGGCGCAAGGACAATGGACCATCAATCAGACTGTGTGCGTGCGTGCGTGCGTGCGTGCGTGCGTGCGTGCGTGCGTGCGAGGCACACAATCAACAGGCCTATAGTGTTTTTCGTTATTAAACTCATTGCCTAAGGGGATTCGCTTTTTCAGAGCCTACTGCCCTTGGTCTTGTGGTGGCAGAACTGCTTGGCAAGCTTTAGCTTTAGCATTTGAAACAGTCTATGGTTGGTGTGGCAAGGGTCTTTGATAATCCCACAGGTTTTACTGACACAATGACCCTCTACTCTCAAATAATGTCCGAAATGTACGGCCAGCTTAGTGAATGAGGCCCAATGTCGTATATATGCATGTCTTGGCTGAAGGGAGGCTCACGCCCAGTCGCCCATTGATGCGCTGCAGTGCACTTCCCATACCAGGCGCGGTGATGCAACCGTCCAGGATGCTCTCAGTGAGCCTGTTGGATCTTGGACCCATGGAAGACTTCTTCAGTCACCGGAGGTGAAAGAGGTGAAAGCATTGCTGTGCCTTCTTCACCACAGTGTGCTCATCCCAGGAGAAGTCACCGGTGATGTGGACGGTGAGGAACTAGAACTCATTGACCCTCTCCACTGAGATATGGCTATATATATATATATGCCTGAAAAGAACCAGAGTTAATTTAAATCTCTCTGAGTGTATAAACATGGACCCCGAAGGGTCAAATGTGACACTCTCTGAGTTTAAATAACCCTGAGGATTTGTTTGTGTGCAATGACGAGGATAAGCAGGGGCTTTGCATGGTGTATGGCTTTATGAGGGCAGATGCTACCACTCAAGCAGGAAGTGATTGACTTTAATGTGTGTGTGTGTGTGTGTGTGTGTGTGTGTGTGTGTGTGTGTGTGTGTGTACGTGCGTACGTGCGTGTGTGCGTGCGTGCGTGTCTATTCATCAGCTATTTCTCAGTATTGAAACCAACAGTGAAGGTGTGCGTGTTACCTTGTTTTGTTTTTACAGTTTACAGTAACAGTTTACAGTTTAGGCATTTAGCAGACGCTCTCAGTCCAGAGCGATTTACAGTAAGCAAGGACACAAGATAATACATCAATAATACATCAAATGCATAGAAATAGTAATATAATAATAAAGTAATACATAAGTAAACCAATAATCTAATAATAACTAATTCATACGTAAACCAAGAACCTATCATCAGCCTACATTGAAACTATACACACTATAGAGCATCGCAGTTCCCGCCCACTTCCTGGTTTTTCGTGGTGCCGGAAGGAACAACTCAATGCATTTTTCCCATTGACATTTCCAAAAATATTTATATCTATTAATTTAAGCCTCGAATCAAGCCATCATGACATGACATGAATCATGACCATAAAACGTTTTTTTCTGTGATTTATTTTATTTTATATTTAATTATATGATATACTATATTTAATAAATACCCTTTGTTTTGCCGTTTTCAAAAAAAAATAATCACAGAATCAAACGTTTTATGGTCATGATTCATGTCATGTCATGATGGCTTGATTCGAGGCTTAAATTAATAGATATAAATATTTTTGGAAATGTCAATGGGAAAAATGCATTGAATTGTTCCTTCCGGCACCACGAAAAACCAGGAAGTGGGCGGGAACTGCGATGCTCTATAGGATGCCAGGTCATTGTTGACCTGGTATCTGTCTACATAACATGCTATCTAAGTTACATTTTAGCCTTTGCATAATCCTGCAAGGTCGTCAAGGCTAGGGCAAGTGCTACGGGCTGAGGTGGAGTCTGAAGATGTGAGTCTTCAGATTACGGATTACGGCAGAAGACTTTTGCAGCGCGGTCCTGTATTAAGGCTGATTGCAGTGAGATTGAGGTTAGATTTTCATCTTAATCATACATAGAGAAAGAGATAAGCAAGAAAAGAAAATAGACCTCCACTACTTTGTGTTTTAGTCCATTATGATGAATGAGAGTAATTATTGGGTTCCTTTCTTGGGAGAGGCTTAAGCAATACGAAACATTCAACCTGTTTTTGACACACGCACAGTAAAACTTACAAGAGAGTTTGTAAAGTGCCAAAGTGGTCTATTTGGTTTAAATGAACACTGATGAGTTTGCTGTGCATGGAAAAGCAGAGCTGTGATGTGTGGAGTGATATAATTTGCTATTGCTTGTTAAGTAAAACAATCAACTTCTATCCAATCCAATCAACTTTATAACAACTTTACAAACACAAGGTTTCCAAAGTGCTGCACAAGAGGAAATACATAAACAATCAAGAAAAGTAATGCATAATAAAAAATTAAGTAAAATGAATAAAAACCATAAAAATCTAGCTGGATTAAAAACCAACGTATAAAAATGAGACTTATGATTAAAAGTTTTGAAAGTTTCAACAGTAGGACCAATTTGATATGGAAAGGTAGCTTGTTCCATAATTTAGGGGCCACTACTGAAAAGGCGCGGTCCCCTTTAGTTTTCAAACGTGTCATTGGGACAATGAGTTTTTGCTGATCTGCGGATCTCAAGGCCCTAGGAGAGACGTAATCATGGGGTTTTCAACTGATTGTGAACCAGGGACCACCACCCTGACAAAGAATCAACCTGGGGACCACTGTTGTGTTGGGTGGGGATATGAGCTAAGATTAGTGCTTTGGTAACACTTGCTATACATGCGTCCCATGTCTATATATCCCACTGTTTCCCAACCATTGGTCCATGGACTACTAGTGGTCCATGGCATAATTAGGCCTACAGGTGGTCCATGGGGGGAAAAAAAATGCAAATACATACAAAATAAATTACCCTTGTTAAATGTATTAAAATGTCCATCAAAATTGAATTCATGTGGGAGAAAAAAACTTGAAATTAAATTATGACTGTTAAGGGCTTGACTTAAGTTGTTTCAGGATAAATTCGGGCAGAGGTTCTGAATTGGCATCCAGGGAGTTTGTGTGCACAGTTTTGCAGTGACCGGGCCTACGGTGCCGGAGATTAGCCGCACACACGGACGGACACACGGACTTCAAAACATAGTCTCGGACATGCCAGGTGCGGGCGGAGCGTTTCACTGTTTCAGCCCAGCCCTGCACATGAACTCTGCAGCCGCACTGAGGCCCCTGCTGGAAAGCATCCCAGCCCAAACATTAACGTAACTAATAATTGGGCCGCGCGACCCAGAAATGACCGTAATAATCTGGCCCACTTCCCAGCGGCCCACCGGGCAAGGGTACGCCAAATGGCCAGTCCGCCGCTGCCCTCCGACTTCCCACTAACTGACAACATTGACATGTCATCATAGGTCATAGGTTACCAGGTCATTAATGCACTGTTCCGTGGAACAAGAAGAAACTAGACGCGTCCCAATTCAGGGCAATTGCAGAGTGTGGTTGCGCCGACGCGAGTCGCGGGTCGCTGCCGCCGGGACTCGAGGAATACGCTGGGAGGAATACCGTTGGAGGCTGCGCCAATTACATTGTCACGCAACTCCTGAGATCACTTGCGTTTCATTTTGAGAGGATTGGTCCCCCCAACATATGGTTTTTGCATCAAAAGGTTACATTTTGAGCATTTGTGGCGCCCCCTATGGATCAAAGTGGAAATTATTTTGGGGATTTGTTGAGTAAACCACACTTGACATGTGATTCAAATTTGGGATTGACTGGACGTTTTGTTCGTGATTTGTGGGCTTTTTTGTAAAACGGGCCCCTCCCGCTAACTTTGGAAGCCATTTACGGACGAACGGTATGGACTATCAAAACTGTTTCGGTCCAGATTATCGCATGGGTCCAGAGATCATGTGTACCGATTTTTGTGAAATTTGGACAAAATATATGGGAGGAGGAGCTAAAAGTGTGTTTTGAAGAAAATTCAAAATGGCGGAAAATCTATCCTGACGCAAATGGGCGTGGCCTATATGGGGAGATGCGTCGTGACCCAAGGAATCCAGGGGAAACGAGATTTTGATTTTACGACCTACGGTTCAAGAGTTATAGGCCAAAACTTAAAGGGGACTGTTATAGCGCCACCATGAGGCCGACTGGTGTAATTTTTTTTTAAATAATTTCGGACTAAATTATAAACCTCCCCTCCAAATCTGGTAACTCTAGCTCTTACGGTTTCTGAGAAAAAAATACTTGAATTTGAGTTTTTTCACTTTTCCATTAAAGTGTATGGGGACATTTAATGCACTAATAAATCAATATCAATAAAACTATGCAACCAATCTCTTAGCAAAATACAAGCACACGATTCCCGGTGAAGCCGGTCATTTTGACATATGGCACTAAATTGGGAAAAATAAACTGTGGGAGGAGATGCACGGCAAAGTATTGTTTATCTAGAAGAATAATAAAGCGCGAAGATAACTATAGTCTGGTTGCCCTGTTAGGGCAACCACACTAAAAAACATAATTGCAACATGGTCAGGGACCACATGCAATACCTTCAGGGACCACAAGTGGTCCATGGACCACCTGTTGAAAACCCCTGATGTAGGAGATCAGAGAGGTACTGAGGTGCCAGCCCGTTCCATGATTTAAAAACAAACGATAACATCTTAAAATGGATTCTGTAATGAACGGGGAGCCAGTGGAGAGTGGCCAGGATTGGAGTGATGTGAAGCACACCTTGTTGATGATAGCTAGACCATGGGTTCCCAAACTTTTCAGCCCGCAACCCCAAAATAAGGCGGCCATTGACTCGCGACCCCACCTAAACCCGGAGGAAATTTATGCACATAAACTTGCACGTTCGGTGCGCATTTGAAATGTATTAAACTGGTAAAATGTACTATTTGTAATCATTTTAGGTTGTATTTCATCCATTCTGTTGAATTAAAAAAATTAAAATAATTAATGACCCAAAATAATTTCGCGACCCCACCGTCAGTCTCCCGCGACCCCAAGTGGGGTCGCGACCCCGAATTTGGGAACCCCTGAGCTAGACCACTGAAACATGAATATGTTACGGTGCAATTAGAAACATATTCAAAATTCTGTGAGACACCTGTGAGACATGTGTGCACATTAAGAGCAAGGATGAAGGCTACAGTATATATAGACTTGTACATCAATCATGTAACATGCCCGACCACTTCGGTCTGCCACCTTGGGCGACCGGTTTCCCCGTCGCTCAATGGTCCTTCTGGCCGATCTACACGGTCACAGCTTTTTTTCTGTTCTGGCCCCACAGTGGTGGAATGAACTCCCCACTGATGTCAGGACAGAGTCACTGCCCATCTTTCGCCGCAGGCTGAAAACCCACCTCTTCAGGAAACACTACCCTGACCCTTCCTCTTAGCCTTGCCTACTTGTTGTCAATTAGTTGTACAAGCTCTTGTTTTATTGGATCTTGTTTATTTGATACACTTATTTGTTTTAGCTCTTGCTCATTTGATTTTCCTATTTGTTTAAGAAAGTAGGTAGCTGATATATTGCACTTTTACCTTAGCGCTAGGTAGGTCTTAGTTGCTTGTTTTAGAAGAGAATGCACTTAAGACTTCTGGTGATTAGTAGTTTTCTTGCCTACCTATGTTGAATGCACTTATTGTAAGTCGCTTTGGATAATAGCTCTATTTGCAATGCTCTGGAAGCTTTTCTGTTGAATATGGATATACGTTTATATTGATGATATACATGTAAGTATCCTTGTAGGGAGCTTGAGTGAGTTTACCATGCATCTTCATCCACTCTTGCTTTGAGTATGGCAAATGTGGGGGTGGGGCAGATTTACCTGTTAAAACACAAATTTCCAACAATTATATATTCATTGTTTATGACAGTGCCGAATTATAACATAGATAGGGTACTGTTTTTTATTACCAGAATTTTACATTATCTGTTGCTCTGTCTTTAAGAGAGCATGCCGTCAGACCCCAAGGAGGGAGTTGCAATATTAAAGGGGTACTTCACTTTAAAACACTACTGGGGTCATTTTAACGTCAACATTGGCTTTTGTGTGCACCTCAAGTTGCTTGATTTAACATTTAGATATTTGATGTTCATTTGGTCAGATATCCTATACTGTAGCTATAAGCCCAATGAACGTCAAACTTAGACTCATTAAAAACACATGTCCCTGCTTCTAGTGACTGGTATTGTCCACTCCTAATGTGTGAGGGGGCAGTGTTCTTTCAATAACATTTTTCATTTATTGTATTTGTTTTCCAATTTTTTTTTTAAAGAAAAAGTAAAATTAATTACAACCTGAACCATGCAGGGCTGGGTGTTTTCAATGAGTCTAACATGGTTAAAATGGAGTTTGAAGTTCAACGGGCATATAGGCAGGGGGTCATGTATGATAAAATGAATATCAAATATCTAAATATTGAATCAAACTACTTTAAAAACTGTTCGGGGTATATAGCGCACACAAAAATGAAAAGAGTGAAATACCCCTTTAAGCCTGGAGATGATTGTATGAGACTTGGATAAGCAGCCGGGCAGTCTGGTTTGGAAGGGTCCTCCATGTTGTACAGTGCAAACCTACAGTATCATGGAGTGACCGCTACCATGTGTGCCTGACTGACAGATGTGTGCCTGACAGTGACAGCTGCCTGTCCAGGACCACTCACAGTTCCAGGAAGTTAGAACAGGAACCGCCATGGGTGTCGTCGTCTAGACAATTGTTGACCACATGATGATGACTGATACATGTTTCCGGGTTGAGCAGGTTCTGATGACGGTGATGATCGCAAGGATGATGTTGATGTTGATGATAATGATGATGTTGGTGATGTTGATGATGATGATGTTGGTGATGATGATGATGTTGTTGAATCACATGGAGGAGATATAATTAACGGCAGCAACAATGGAGAATATTCATGCCTCCAAGGTGACAAAGATCTGCACAGGACGTTTTTGACCTCCATTCCCGGAGGATTAACAGAGAACGGGAACAGTGTTGTTACCACAGCCTGAAGTGGGGCAATTAAAATTCCCAGCATGTGCAAGTGTGTGTGTGTGTGTGTGTGTGTGTGTGTGTGTGTGTGTGTGTGTGTGTGTGTGTGTGTGTGTGTGTGTGTGTGTGTGTGTGTGTGTGTGTGTGTGTGTGTGTGTGTGTGTGTGTGTGTGTGTGTGTCTGTGTGTGTGTGTGTGCGTGTGTGTGTGTGTGTGTGTAGGTGTGTGTGTGTAGGTGTGTGTGTTTGTGTGTGTCAGACTCATGTGAGTGCCCTTGGGTGCAAGTTCCAGCATCTGCAGCTTCTGACCTGTGCTGTCACTGTCAGCATTTGGCTATATGGCCTATATGGACACTGTTTATTGGTATTTCTGTATATGTAAATTATTGGGTAACTAAGCTCATATAGGCTCTCTCAGTTTCAGTTCATGTCCTGAGGTGTTTTGTTTTTCAAACAAAACATCTCTAATATCTTTGTGCACATCTCTGCATCTCTGGACCTGCAGAAAACATGAATAAAAAATACATAAATAAAATAAAAATAAGAAAACACAAAACAAACCTGACAAGAACGATATCACCTCTGAAACTGCTAAATGTAAGTACAGATATAAGTGAGATACAGTATATAACCCCACACACATCATATGACATCAATTGAAATCTTATAATTCATTCTCATCTTTTTCCGTGGGCCTGGGGGGGGGGGCGGGGTGTGTCGTGGGACGTCGTGAAGTCCTGATGATCATGGTGATGACGATAGCCTATAAAGTATAAGCAGTACGCCTACAAGTCATTTAAATGCCCGTGCACGATCCTCTCCGAGCTCGTCACTGTGTCTCCGTATTTATAACGGCGCCCTGGTGCGCGGAAACGCATAAGCATACAGCATCTCTAGTGTGTGGCAGCAGCGTGCACCTGGGGCTTGATCGACCTCTGCAACCTGTGTGTGTGAGAGAGAGAGGGGGAGAGAGAGGGGAAGAGTGACAGAGAGAGAGAGAGAGAGAGAGAGAGAGAGAGGAGAGGAAGAGGGGGATAGAGAGAAAGAGCGAGAAAGAGGCAACAGCGGAGTTGTAGGACCTATTCCAACTTTACAGCGGCAGACCGCTGTAGCAGTGACCTTATAACTCACTCAGGGGTAAGTGATGATTTTGATTTTGATTGATTGATTGCCTACTTTATTAACAGTTTGCCCAAAAAAAGCACAGAAAGTACAGTTCTATACAAGGTCTGCTAAAAGGATTAAACCCAAGAAACATATAGGATCCATTGGGGTCCTGTGTAAATTCACCGAAAAATGATTTTGTTCCCCTCTACTTTGTTCAGAGAAGTGTCTGTTAAAGGAAAGCTCACCATGTCGTTTGCTGTCTTGCGGGTAGACATGGATTAAACGATGGCATGCTGCCCTAAAGTGTGTAGGAGGAAGTTTTCTATAGTTGTTAATGCTCCACAGCTTTTTGATTGATTGATTGATTGATTGATTGATTGATTGATTGATTGATTGATTGATTGATTGATTGATTGGTTGGTTGATTGATTGATTGGTCGATTGAATACTTTATTAACAGTTTGCAAAAAAAGCACAGAAAGTATAGCCTGCAGTTCAATACAAAAGGATGCTAAAAGGATTAAACCCAAGAAAGCACTGTGGCTTGTTTCCATGGGGTCCATGTGTATTCAATTCATCGAAATGATTTAATGACAAACAATAATACAGCTGATAATGACTGTATAGCTGCCTGTGGCGTTATGTAAACATGTGGCCGTGTTGTCTATGGTTGCTGTTAATGTTAAACCTGCATCACACAGTAATGTAACGGCTGTTTGCCAGACACACAGAAACTTGTTGCTAGAATAGCCTATAAACGTTATTAAATTTAGCTTTGCTGCTATCTCCTGTTTAATACAATCGAGAACTGGAGGCTTGGATTATTTAGAAGAAATCAGAGGGGGTTCAATTATTTGCATAACTTGTACATGGTGTGTGTGATAAACGGTAGCCGATTATTCCATCTTAGTAAATTAAATTCCTTTATCACATATTTTAGTGATATATCGGTGTAGCTACAGAAGAAGGTCAGCATATTCAAATCATTTAAATGACCGCAGACATGGTCTATTTGACACTATCAACGCACATGGCTCATTAAACCCGTTAAGACCATGAGGCCGATTCTACGAATGCCTTCTAAATCCCAGGTTTCTATATATCAGTGCTTCTCAAACTTTTTCATGTCAAGGACATAACATATAGGCTATATATTCAAAGATTTGCACAAATGTTCACAATTTTTCAAAAATAGCAGATCTACAAGCTCATAGCACGCATGTAGTGCTATGAGCTTCTAGATCTGCTATTTTCGAATAGCCCAAAGAAATCTAAAATGACACAGATGCGTTCCCGGATTATTAAGTGCATATTCATTTGCATCCTGAACCACACGAGGCTGATATGCGTGGGAGAGAAAAAAGATTGAATTCTTTGGATGGGAACAAAATAGCCTTTGGCATTATATTATGCAATTTAAATGGCATAACAAAAGTTATAGCCACCTCACTGCGTATTTATAGCTGCCTGTCCGCGGATTTATAGAGTTTGTTGTCATTTTTGCGATGCTGCCTGCAGCCTGCATATAGGTAGGTGGATAACAGGATAGGTAGGCACTAGCTCTGGTCCATAGCGTTAGAAGGAGAACTCCTTCTAACGCTATGGACCAGAGCTATAGGTGGGCCCTATAGGGACATCTGGGCACCTTGATGTAAAATTGGCTATTTTGTCCAAAATGTTAGAAAATATATATATATATTCGAAAAATGGTCTTAAGTAATGTAAAGTATACATGATGTGAAGATGCACGGTAAATCATTATCAGACTTAATGTTATCCTTCAACTTCTTGTTTATGCCCCATAAATGACTGGGTATACAGGTTTTGTAGCAATTTGCAGCAATTGTAGAAATATTAGACATTAATTGTCGAATGTTTAAGCATGTATACTTTACTTTAAAATATTTTCCAAATATTAATATTTTTTTTAGCATTTAGGCCAAGATAGCCAATTTTACATGAGGTGCCCAGATGTCCCTATAGTGCCCACCTATGTATCCATATAATATCACTTGGTGAAGCATGAAGCGCTGACCTTGGTCCTGAAATCTGAATTCTTGCAGCCATAGACGCGCTGCCCGTCTCTGTAGTGACAGCGCGGAGCTGCTTCCACTGTGCTGTTCACAGTGGTGTAAAGTAACTAAGAACATTTACTCAAGTACTGTACTGTACTAAAGTTACATTTTTGGGTATTTTTTACTTTACTGGAGTATTTCAAATGTTCAATACTTTTACTTCTACTCCACTACATCACAAAGGCAATGGATGGACAGTCTGTCAGAGAGACATGATGAACAGGAAAGGAAGAGACTTAAGCTTTCCTGTTCATCTGTCTCTCTGTCTCTCTGTCTCTGTCGTCTCTTCCCTCTGGATAGCCTTGGATAAAGACTGTATTTTATCGAGTCTAACTTTTGCTTTCGTATATGATAGTCTTGGTCTCTACCCCCCAATAGTCACTGGACATCCGCGCGCAAAGACCGTACTTCTCCGTACATGCACAAATAAAACATATAAAGTGCTGACCCTGTAGCCACGGATGTTAACTCAACATTAGAAACCCTTGTTCACTGTATTAGTCCGTAATTGTCAATAGATATGTGTTTTAATGTCCCGTCTGTGTTGGATTCTGTCGGAAGTTCCTTGTATTCCTCAATGGGTGGTAGTGGCGTGGCGCATCAGGTGAAAGCCGGTATTACACTAAATATAAACGAGGAAATACAATGGCGTTAAGGATAAGGATTCAGGCACAAACGGGATTAAAAACACATATCTATTGAAAAATACGCACTAATACAGTCAGTGCACACTGGTTCCTAATGTTGAGTTAACATCCGTGGCTACAAGGTCGACACTTTATATGCTTTCGTACATGTACGGAGAAGTACGGGCTTTACGCGCGGATGTCCACTGACTTAGGGGGGTAGAGACCAAGACCATCATAGATACCACTGGTGTAAAGTAACTTCCAATTTTCAGTACTTTTACTTCTACTCCACTACATCTCAGAGGCAAATATTGTACTTTTACTCCACTACAATTATTTGAAAACTTTGGTTACGTTACTTTGTAGATTCTGATTATTATTACAAAACATACATCAACCACCCTATACATTTCGGTGAAAATAGCCGATTTACAAGCTCACAATGTGTCACGACTCACGATGCAACGCATTGTGAGCTTGTAGATCTGCTATTTTCAAAAGATTTGTATACATTTGAAAACTTGTGAAATGGGACATTCTGCATAAGGAGTACTTTCTACTTTTGGTACTTTAAGTACATTTTGATACCAATACTTTTGTAGTTTTAAGTACATTTTTAATTCCGGACTATTACTTGTTGTTACAGAGTATTTCTACATGAAGTATTGACACTTTTACTTAAGTAAATTATTTGAGTGCTTTTACCACCACTGATAGATATGATAGCAAAAGTCAGACTCGATAAAATACATGTCTTGATCCAAGGCTACCCTTTGGCCACTCCCACAGTCTCCATGTGCGTCCCTGTGTTGATTGTGTGCACCTGTGTTCTGTCAGCTCTTGCGTGTCCTCTGTCAGATAATGTCTTTGTTTTGCTGCAAGTCTATTTGTTGCTGTGAGCAGCCTTCTATTAGTTATCGGACAGTTAGTTCTGTAAGTAAAACTCTTTGAGTCATTCTGTGACCATGGCTGTGCCTGTGTTTTTGCTAGTGGAACTAGAGAAGTAACACCTCCTTGGTTAAGCCTCTGAATATTGCCTACTCTACTGTAATCGGCTCCTGAATAAAAACGAAACAAAACAAAAAAACAACTCATGACAAGTTACCACTATACATGTAGAATCTATTAGAAAAAGTCATTCTAGCTAAGTAAACATTTGCCTTAAAGGGCAAGACCACTTTGGTAGAGGTTTGGGTTGTGATGATGTAACTCCAAAGGTGGACAAGAAATCAAAAATAGTTGCTCCATTGATAAAAAATTGATGATAAATCAAAATATGCTCCTCATTGACTTGCATTGTACAGTGAAACTGCTCTCAAATTCACTCTTTTAGCACATAAACAAACACAAACAAAGCTGATTCAGACAATATATAGAACATCACCAAACCCAGTACTGTTGTTTTTTTTAAATAAAAATGTTAACTTCCTGTTGATTTTACTAGTTGAAGATCCGGATCCGCGGATCTAGTCCGGGTTTTCTTCTTAATAAAAATAGCAAAATCAACAGGAAGTTAACATATTTATAAAAATAAAAATAAACAGTATTGGGTTTGGTGATGTTCTATATTGTCTGAATCAGCTTTGTTTGTTTATGTGCCAAAATAGTGACTTTGAGAGCTGTTTCAGTGTACAACGTAAGTCAGTGAGGAGCGTATTTTGAATTATCAATTTCTAATCAATGGAGCAATTATTTTAGATTTCTTGTCCACCTTTGGAGTTGCATCATGGCAAGGTCACACAACCAAAACCTTTACCAAAGTGGTCTTGCCCTTTAGGTTTGATCCAGGCCCTATTCTGGCCACTGAGGTACAGATGTCGAGACAAAAATAAAGGCCCACAGGGGGCATCAAATAGATGATATACTTTGACACTGACAATATTCCTCATCGGTCTCCAATACATCTTCATGACCTGGCATTATCACCCCTTCTGAAAGCAGTCTGAACACTAGAGTGATGCCTTATTTAGTTGTGCGCCGGTGTTCTGCACCAAAAATAGCCAACCTTCAAGCTCCCAACACATGCACTGGGACACGTTGTGAGCTGAACGTTGTAGATCTGCCATTTCCGGTGAGGGACATGATGCGCAACTGAGCATTAATCAGGCTTTGACTCGCATGCCCTTTTTAGCTGATGATAAATCAGCACTTTGTAAACAAATAATCCTGCAAAGGCAATTTCCTCCAAAACTAATACTCTTCTCCCCCTCCTCTTCCTACAGAGCCATATCCCTGGGGACGCACAATCTCCGCACTTACATACACACGTCAGCGCACACACCGGCACCATGCAGGAGTCGGAGCCTACAGTCTGTCAGCTGCAGCCCAACATCATCTCGGTGCGCCTGTTCAAGAGGAAAGTAGGCGGCCTGGGCTTCCTGGTCAAACAGAGGGTGTCCAAGCCGCCCATCATCGTGTCGGACCTGATCCGTGGCGGCGCGGCCGAGGAATGTGGCCTGGTGCAGGTGGGAGACATCGTCCTGGCCGTCAACAACAAGCCCCTGGTGGACCTGTCCTACGAGCGGGCGCTGGAGACCCTGAAGAACGTATCGCCCGAGAGCCACGCCGTGTTGATCCTTCGTGGGCCAGAGGGTTTCACCACGCACCTGGAGACCACCCTGTCCGGAGATGGCCGCCAGAGGACCGTCCGGGTCACAAAGCCAGTATACCAGGCCTCAAAGACGTTTGATCGCTGCTGTCCACTCAGTCCTGCCGTCAACACCGGGCAACAGCAGGCCATCAAAGAGCCCCAGCTCAGGGCAATTGAGAACCTATCCTCCCCGGCCGGCAACCCTGCCAGGGGGCTCCCGAGGGGAGGGGTTCAAGCCCTTATCGCGTCCCAGGAAAGCCTCCTGATGAGGGATGCGGGTGGCCGCGGGGCGCTGGTCAACGGGGTGGAGGACAACAATGAGCTGCTGAAGGAGATTGAACCAGTGCTGCGTCTGATCAAGAACAGCAAGGAGATGAATGGAGAGCCAGAGAACTTCCAGATCCAGAAAGTTGTGGAGAAGCGGGATGTCGAGGTTCAAGTGGAAAGGTAAGGACTGACCCAGCTTTGTTGTATCTATCAGCTGTTAGGGAGAGCTTAAAGCGGCAGTATTTAACTTTTTTTTTATGAATAAAATGTAATTTTGTCCAATCTGTATGGTGGAGTATGTTAATACAATAGAACTTATACAATTGGGGTGGTTGTATTTTGTCTCCCTGCTCTTCTATTGAGACATTCAGATCGTGTCAAAGGTCATGTCTCAACTAGACACAGGGTCTGACACAAATATTTTTTATCGCCTGATTTCATCTATCGCCTGAGCAAGCAGGCAGGCTCTATTAGCTCAATGGTAAAAGTTAAGCAGGAATTAAGCAGGAAACCGGGTTCAAATCCGGGGTAGAAGAGGAAAGTTACATAGTGCAGCTTTAACCACTTAAACCCTATATACTTTGTTGTACTGCACATCAAATAGTGAAAATAGCAGATCTACAAGCTCACAACGCATTGTGACCCATTGTGAGCTTGTAGATTTGCTATTTTCGCAGAACATTCTCCTATTTTCTTAGAATGTTCATTTATGTCCCAGGATATATGCTATAGGGTTCAAGTGGTTAACCCTTGATGGTCTTGGCATCGTCCTTGTTGCATCAACATTGAACTGAAACACACATCAACAACATGAGTGTTTGCCTTTAATACCATATTTTCTTAATTGTATTTCAAAAATAGCTTAAATAGCTGATCTACAAGCTCACAACACATTTTACGCATTGTGAGCATGTAGATCGGCTATTTTCACGGAATGTTCACCTTTACATTGCCAGAATAGCTACTCTAGGGCTCATGTGGTTTTTAAAGGCTTGTCCATTAGGAAGATCTGTTCCACTAACATTTTGTTTACTGAATTCATGGGTGAGGCATGGGAGCCCCATTACAATGTAATGAAAGCGAAAGCACTGTGCGGGTTGTTCATAAGTGTTATTATTCACAGAACTTGATTTTCTAGCCAAACAATTATTGATTGCATGGAGGTCTCCATCTCCAACAGTGTTCATTTGACATGACATTGATCACAACAGTCCTAATGACCGGTTCAGTCCCTCATTTCCCCATCACTGAAGTAAATCATTCACCTTCATTCACTAAAAATCGCATCAGTTTGGCTGGCCTATGGCAATTTCCATATTTAAAGGTCCTTATGTTTTCAAGTCACATTGAGTTGTCTCTTTTGCAGGCAGCACAGGTGAAATGAAACGGAATTGAAGCGATTTCCCCTAAAATATTAAAGAGGCCACCATTTACTCCCATTATTTTATTTAGTGTTTCATCTGAGAACTTCCCTGTATTCAAGATTAAGCCGGTTCTTGGACACACGCTCAGGCTTACAAAACATCCCTGTATCAAAATGGTGAAGATGGGATTTATCCTTTAATGCTTTTGTACCTATTCTACAGCAGTTTGCAGCTTATGCATGCAAATGTGAATTTGATGATGTGTCTTTAATATTTATCCATTTAAACCATATATATTTAGTTGACCAGAGAGCCCCAGGGCTCTGGTCTGCTCCTTTCTTCCCCCTCTACGCCAAATCTCTTCACCGAAAATAGCCAATCTACAAGCTCACAACGCGTCACATTACAACGTGTTGTGAGCTTGTAGATCAGCTATTTTCGCCAACTGTTCACCCCCAGAATAGGGACGCTAGCACGATTAAAGAAGAAACAGGCTTCCGTTGTTGTAGGTTTTTGATTGGTCCGTCTAGACACTCATTGCTAATCCAGCTCACATTCTACGTTCGTGGCCCACCCATCTGACCACTTAACGGCAGCCTAACATAGTTTACTTTAAGTTACTATTTCTCGGTATCACAATGAAAACAAATGTTCCAAGGTTTTATAGAAAAAAATCCTATATATATATTTTTTTAACAATATATTTGTATTTATAACATCTTGGTGTTTAGACAATTTATTTGGGGTTAGGGTAACCTGAGCCAAATAAAGCCCATTTGAATCAATATCCAATTCCTTTCCCACCCATGTTGTGCATCATCTTTTAGAAATCGTCTTTTAGAAATGCCCCATGCCGGATTCATTGCCTTGTTGGAGGACAAAAATAGCACATCTACAAGCTCACAACATGTCACGTTGCGATACTTTGTGAGCTTTTAGATCAGCTATTTATTGATTTTTTAAAAACCATTTTGCAATAGAGGGGTGCTGCCATAAGCTATGGCTATTTGGGGATCCTTGGCTTGGAAAACGTTTGGGAACCCCAGCATTAGACCACCACTGACTGTGTTACACAGGACGCAAACAATTTGTATTTTAATTGGTGAGAAATGATGCAATGAGCAGAATGAATGCCCCACATTGCATGTTATCGCTGGGCTTATTTATGCATTTACTACTATCGTAGTATCATCTGACCAACGCATGCCTCGAATGGCTATTTGCCCGAAATAGAGCACACTTGTTTTCAGAGCAGAAGCATCTCCATTATGAAGATGACGCTCACCATCTGAGTCAGAGTTGTTAATAGATGATGCACACTTCTCCTGTTTTTCTCCATGTTTTTTTTTACTCCTACCCAGAATAGAGGATGAATGTGCCCTTTCAATTGAGGCAATAAATTGATACAGTGTGACAGGGTGAGGATATGCCTATGAAGGATATCGTCTCTGTCGGGTGGAAACCTCGTACTCTATCAAAATTGCAAAAATAGCATATCTACAAGCTCAAAATGTGTCGCTTTGCGCTGCGTTTTGAGCTTGTATATCTGCTGCTTTTGATGCTTTTGTGTGATGCTGTAGTATGATCATGTAGGGCTGGGCATTAATTTACGAAAAAACAAAAAATATGGGGATAAGAGGTTTTTGCCCAACAGCAACGATATATTAGATATGTGCTTTGAGGGGGGTGTTGATATGTGTGTACTGTGTAGGTGTTCGTGGCTGTGGGGACGCTGGGGACACTGAAGTTGCCGTCTTTTATTTGCTTCTTCAACATCAAGTTTATGGTCACATCAAAAGTGTGGGTGAAATTATTTTCTGAACAAGCTCCCAACAATGCGCAATAAAACAGAGAAAGAATCAGTCAGATAATACGACAACATCAAATATACTATTGATATTGTTGTCCTGTTGTCCTGTTTTCTGACTTTTCCCTTTGATTCTTTCTCTGTGCTATTGCACTTACTTGTGCTCAAAAAAAGAAATAAAAAAAATTGGCAGAGTCTCTTGTCCAGAAATCACTTAGCAGCAGATATACACTATACAGTGTATAGCAGTCAGTGATGGATGAAGTAGTCACATGTGTTACTTAAGTAAAAGTATCAATACTGCAATGTCGAAAATACTCTGTTACAAGTAAAAGTCCAGAATTCAAAACTTACTTTAAAAGTACAAAAGTATTGGCATCAAAATGTACTTAAAGTACCAAAAGCGAAAGTACTCATTATGCAGAATGTCCCAGTTTTCAGATGTATTAAAATATTTTGAATATAGCAGATCTACAAGCTTGCAATGCGACGCGTTGTGACGCGTTGTGAGCTTGTAGATCTGCTATTTTCAAATGATATAGAGGGCTGAAGTGGTAAATGTATGTTTTGTAATAATAATCAAAACCTACAAAGTAACTAGTACCTAAAGTTTTCAGATAATTGTAGCGGAGTAAAAAGTACAATATTGCCTCTGAGCTATAGTGGAGTAGAAGTAAAAGTACTGAAAATTGGAAATACTCCAGTAAAGTAAAAAAAAAAACACCTCAAAAGTGTACTTAAAGGTAGGGTACTATATTCTGATAGTAATCATTGCTACAGAGCGTTTGTTTGGTCAAAGGGGTCTCTCCAGCTCTTTAGTAAACAGAATATAGTACATTTTCAGGTAGGTGACACAATTTAAGCCAATCAGGAGAGAGCACTGAAAATGCATTTTCTGTTTAATAAAGAGCTAGAGAGACATGGGAGACTCCTTTTACTGAACAAACACTCTATAGCAATGAGTACTATCAGAATATAGCGCTATTCAACACTTATTTTAACTAAAGTAAATCACTTACCCTACCTTTTAAGTACAATACTTGAGTACATGTACTTAGTTACTTTACACCACTGATAGCAGCAGTATATATTCTCATGGCCAGTGAAACCCAGAGTGTTCACGTCATTCTTGAGACTGTGAATTTCACAGTGTGGTTCTCCATGGCAGCGGGCAGCAGCCACAGGTTGCACCAAACCCCCTCCAGCTACAGACCTGTAGAGATGGATCTGCCGAAAGGTAGACGACAACGTGTTTGTACCGCTTTATGTCCCTCTTAGTGCTGTGACGCTGTGGGCAGTAAAGCTGGCAGCTATCAGGCTCTCGCAGGGCAATGCCTCCGCAGAGGTCAGATAAGGCTGAAGTCTCCACTGCTTTCAGCTGAGTTGGAAATATTGAGGCAGGGACAGAACATGAGTAATGTCTCTTGTCGGGTGGAAACCTCACATGTCCGAAAGTAGCAGATCTACAAGCTCAAAAGGCGTGTCACGCCGCTTTTCGAGCTTTTAGTTCTGCTACCTTTGATGCTTTTGTGTGACACTGTAGTATGATCAAGTAGGGTGTTAATTTACGGAAAAATACGAAAAGTAAAAAAAATGGAGATAAGAGGTTTCTGCCTGACTGCAACGATAAGCACACACACACACGCGCACACACACACCTGACAGTGGGCCTGTGTTTGACTTTCAGGGACCTCGACGTGGGAAACGACACGCCTCCTCAGCAGGTGTTGGATAATGATGCCGGGGCAGGTGAGGACCCAAAGAAGGAACCCACGCCAACAGAGCACACCGACCCTCCTGTTGAGAACGACATGGTAGGAAACGAAATGATAAAATTTCTGTTCGAATACGTTTTTAATGTCTTGTGTCTGTGTGCGTGCCGTGTGCAAGGTTATTACAGTTTTGCATTTTTGTTTTCATTTCATTGAGACTTTTGCTTTCAGTTTAGTTTTCATTAATTTTTAAAACAGGTTTGCTGGTTAAGTTTAGTTTTTTTTTGTTTCTGAAAAGGCATAGTTTTAGTGTTGGTTTCAATTTTTCTTTTTTGTAATATGGGGTAGTCAGGGGCGAGATTCAGAAATATCTACTAACTCACAACATGTCGCGAATGCAACGTGTTGTGAGTTTGTAGATTGGCTATTTTCATTATTATTCTCATTATTATTATTACATAGAAAATGTTGGAAGATTTAACGTTTATGTATGAAATATTGACAGAGGATATTTTCTTTATGATTTTAGTTAGTTTAGTTATAGGGTTTTTGTAAAGCCTAATTTTTATTTTCATTTCAGTTAACCAAAAATGTTTTGTGAATCCTAGTTTTCGCTATTCTTTTAGTTTACTATAATAACCCTGAATGTGCATGCTCAAGTACTCACATCTGTACTCTCCTATAGGTCGAGAACTTGAGCCATCGATCTTCACTCTACTTCTGTGCGTGCGTGTGATTGCCACTTCAAATGCTTGCTGTCTGACAAGTCAATCCAGACATGTAGCTCTATAATGCATGTGTACCCATGACTATCTCGGCCTTTGCGCCTCTTTAAACGTATACCATAATGCACACTATTTGCCCCTCCCCTGGGCTCAGACCTCAGGAACTGTGCTTGCACATCAATGTATCATCTGAGAACACAGAAATAAAGCCCTCGCTTAAGATCCCATCACCTCTGCATTACACGCTTCCGGCAGCTAACCAATGGCACATTAAATCCAGCTTATGCCCTTCATGTGTGGGGGTCTGGTGACATGCTGGAGTGCCTGTGCTGGGGATAGTGTTGTAATCTGCACATGGTCCATCCATGTCATCCACCCACTTGTGCCGCTGCTCAAGCCCCCGTCAACGGCAGCGGATGGGGCGAAACTATTTCAAGAGGGCTAATGAATGCGCGCAGCTGCGGTTGCCGCTGATCCTTCTCTCCCTATCTGCCACGGACCTCTTGAAATGATCCAGAGTCCGTGAGACCTGCAGGGGCGTGTGTGTGGTCGGGGGTGGGTGACATACTCAAGGTGTGTTTGAGTGTGCCATCCTGACTCTCAAGTAGATTACCCGCAGTTATTTTGCTAGACGACGACATCAGCACTTAACTGCTCATTTTGCCGAGTTTTGGATTATCGACTACAGCGTTCTGACATCGAATAATTTGAACACAGCGACAAATAACACCAGGAAATGTACTATACTACATTATATCAGAGAGTTTAATCCAAAGTATTCAGTTGATTAAAGGCAAGTAACTCTGGTTGAGAAAGCCATTTTATCACCTCAACAAGGGACTATTGTTCCTTGAGCTGCCTGTAGAAGTGCAGAATGTTCTGTCAGTCCTATCAGTCCTCGAGTTCTCTGACACCTTTGATGATCCATTCAGGATCAGAGAACAGGCTACCGTGCCAGACAGTTCCCGTCTCCTTCTCCCTACTGTTTCATTGTCGCTGAATAAGACTCAAGGAGACAGACAGACAAACCATCTGTTATAGTTTATTAATTTTTATGAAACTTTTTTATTTCTATGAAACCCTATGAACTCATATTTAAATTTACCTTCCATTTCCCGTTCTCTTTTTCCTTTCACTTGTGTGGATATTGTCCACATATGGTTGCCTGAGTATTATGGCCCCTCTTTATGACACAATGGTCTTTGATCATGTCTGCGAGCATGGATATAGTGGTTTGTCCGGTCTGAGCTCCGCAACGGGGGGGCTTTGCTGCTGGAACCTGAACACGTGCTCTTTTCTTATTGTGTGCAGTATCAAAATCACTTCATACTGGCACGTTCCTGTCTAGGACACGGAATGCCGATGAGAATCAATTGAAGTTGTACTGTGGCCGGTCATTTCCTCAACGCGTGCAACAATTTTGTCTCTGTTGTTCGGTGGCTCCCCCTCGGCAGTAAAATGTGCAGCACCATTTAAGATGAGACGGGTTGTGAGGCGTGGGATTGATTGTTCTTGAGGTTTGACGATCACAAGGAGCCTTTTCTTTATGAAGAGCACGATCTGAACAATTGACTGTAGCTTAATTGCAAGCATTCATCAGTCAATTGCCACCATATTGGCAAAGCCTGCAAGGCAGCAGTAAGCATGCAATCAGCCCATTGTTAATGATACTGATTACCTTTCTCTTGAAGTGAGAGAAAAGAGGAGAGAATGTCATTTGTTTGTGTGTGTGTGTGTGTGTGTGTGTGTGTGTGTGTGTGTGTGTGTGTGTGTGTGTGTGTGTGTGTGTGTGTGTGTGTCTGTGTGTGTGTGTGTGTGTGTGTGTGTGTGTGTCTGTGTGCGTGTGTGTGTCTGTGTGCGTGTGCGTGTGTCTGTGTGCGTGTGCGTGTGTGTGCGTGCGTGCGTGCGTGGGCGGGCGCGCGTGATTGTAAGAAAGTGAGAGAGAGATTTAAAAAAATATGCCTAAATATGCATCAATTTACTAATTACATGTTCCACTTTGTCCCAGAGGCAATAATCCATCTTAAGCTTGGTAATCAATGTCCCACTCAAATATGACGTCCTTGTACCTCCCTATTAGCCTCAATGGAAGGGCTGCTTTTTCACTTCACCCTTCCAATCAGAAACAACTTGAGTGAAAGCCTCTCTCCACAAGGGTCTTTGAGTGGCTGGACACCATACTAGACGCTACTTTTAAATTACTTTTAATCCACATGACACTTGCTTCTATTTAATGCACTTTGTTTCCTCTTCATTTCTTTTATAATTTCCCCCCCCATTAATGCATATTGAGAGCCTGCACAAACCCTATTTCACCCACTTTTACCAGTAAATGTGATGTTACAGTAAAGTTTGAGTGAGATGAGTGGATTAGGCCTCTACGATCCTCTGCGACTCACTGTCACATGTCTCTGTTCCTCCCCGCAGCTTCCAGGTCACGGTCCAGAAATCAAAGGCCCAAAGTTCCTGAAGATCAAGAACTGGGATACTGGCAACATGTACAGTGATATCCTCCACCACAACTGCACCGAGGTGAGATTATACTACAAACTACAAAGCAACATTGTTACGGAGTGCATATCTTTCTAGGTTGGGTGGCCTACCCAGGGATGTGTAAAGGTCAGTTTATGCTTTTGTGCCACAAGTGCCACAAGTGTCGAACTACATGTCTCAGCATTCATACTGTCTGCGACTCGCTGACAGTGCCACCACAAAATATGAATATGTGAATTTATTCTCTTGCATCTCTGGGGTAATGAAGTTAGGATTCATCTTCTCAACTAATCAGAGTATGCAACATTTTATGAAGGCGTACGTGACACTTTGCGAAGGTCCTCATCAACACTTTATTTGACGCCACTTTCATCTTGCGACGCATGCCATTTACTCTGATCTTTCCCTTGTTAGAAAGACACTCTGTGTCTGCTAAAGGCCTAAACTGCAATTTGCATACTAATTACACAAACAACAGGTTGAGAGATTACAGCTTTACAGCCAAACTGTTTTTTAAAAAGTCATTTTCAAACAATCAGTAAAACGTTATGAAGTCTGTCTGCATATGTTTATCCATACATTTAAAGTGATTTTATTTGTATTTGTTAAACTGATTGTTAAATAGCTCCACATTCCCATAGCAATCATTGCTAGTGTCTGTTCAATAACAGGAGTCCATATCTCTAGCTCTTTAGTCAACAGAGAATACATTTTCAGGTCAGGATACCAACGCATCCAATCAGGAGAGAGAACTGATATAGTATGAAATTGTGAAGTGATGAAACAAATAAAGTGAAATTGGAAGTGATGAAACAAATAAATTTGAACTGGAACACTGATAAATGATCTGTGAGGGTTCTATTCATGAAATTTGTAACCTACGTGAAAAAAAATATTTCTTTATTATTAAAGCTGAGATGGAGAGAGAGGGAGGCCCCTGTTACTGAACAAACACTCTATAGCAATTATTATCAGAATATAGAGCTTTCAAACGGACTGGTATGGTCCTTTAAAACTGACCAAAAGTTCCCAACTGCAGCACAGCAGTACTACCGAGCAACAGGCAACCCTCACCGTTTAGCATTCACCCCCCGGAGTGGCGCCACGGCCGCCCACAAACAGCAGCCTAATTACCTCGGTGACTTATCGGACAGGCTGTTGTGCGCATCATAGTGAATGGCTTGTAATAGCATCTTTAGATTTATCATATCACAGACGGCTGCCGTATTGGTGGATGATCCGTCTTTTCTCGAAAAGGACAGCTGGCTGCTATGAATGCCCGCGGCAGCGTGATGAGCGGATGTGTTGAAGCACGAGTGATTCCTTTGTTTTATTTTTAACACGCGCTGCCACTCATCCCGCCTCCAGTTTTTAATTCTCTCGCCACTACTTCTCGCGCGACTTTTCTCGTGTCTCGTGTGTTTTTCAACCTTGCTGCCCGGCCTGCCTCTGTCAATAACCTTTTTTAAGCCTTGTGTTGTCTTTATCATTTTCCCTTCATCTCTCTCTCTCGTCTCTGTTTCCCCCTCCATCTCTTTCTATTTGCGGCGGCCGCGGGTGCATTGGCTGTTTGCTCGTAGCAAACTTCCGTTGGTTGGACGGCTGGATGGCTTGTGCTAAGGGGGGTGCACCAGGGGACATTTATTGCAGGCTGGGATGGGTGGCCTGACTGTTTAGACAGTGTGAGTGGGTGGTTAAGCGTAACGAGACGAGACAATTTTAGCAGCAGCACAGGGGTTATTGTCAAATTTCCGTTTTGGCTTCATGCTTGCACTACTGTTCTGTCATCCACTCTTGCTTCACTCATTCGATCCCTCTGTGCCCGTGAGGGCATTTACAGCAAACCAAAGTGACAGCTTACTTCAACTCTAATCACACAAGTTCACTCTCAGCTTTTGAGCGATGTTCCACTCACATCTGTCTGCTTCTTGTTCATCTCAGCCATTTACCCAGACTCTGTTCAGTGAGTCAAACTCACTTCTTCATTCACTTCCTCCATGCACTTTCCATTTCATAAAATGTGATGAAAGGAAATGTAATAGTCAGGTTCCTTCACGTTCCTGTTTAGAGTCAGGAACTTCTAAAGGAAATTCTCACTGACGTGTCAAAGTGTTTGCTTTGCATAGAATTTTGCACCCAGCAATATCAATTATCATTGGTGTGGATTTTGCAGTTCTGTTCTGATTTGTCAGTGTTACTTTCTTTGCATACTGAAAGGTTGAACCGCACAAATATACTTATTTTTTTCCTCATTTAGGAGAGAGTAAAATAACCCTAGACAGTTTTTCATAGTATACTGATTATGACTCATCACTGTATGTTAAAGTAGGTTAGGCAACTCTTTCCATGCTTCATGTTATCATTTTGCCTCAGATCAGCAGATCTTGGTGCAATCTAAGGTCTGAAAACCTTTATTTGTTGGCTATCATCATTGAATTGCTAATGTTCATTATAAGATGGCACCATTTCTGTCTACTCACATTGTGTCTCAGAGGAGGGCTGTTGACAGTTCAGAGACCTGCTTACCAGTGACATCATCGGTAGGCAGGTTTGGTCATTTCAAACAAGATTTTTTTTTTTTTGTGTATGTGTCTTATTAGCTTGGAATCCTCATGCTGTAGATTATGCCATTGGTAGGAAAGTTTCCTTAGCCCACCAATGAGATGCAGAGTTATTAGATGGAAATTGTGCCATCTTTTAATGAGGATTAGTGAGGTCCAATAATAATGAAGGTACGGGTTAAATTTGTTGAAGTGTTCCTTTAAATTCCTCTACCTGGAACGACTTGCAAACGGACTTAAAATTAAAGGACCAAATATGTCAGTACATTTTGACATTTTTAGTAATAAAGAACAAGATGCAATTGGAACTTGAACTGGAGGATGGTCTTTTTCTGATGTTGTGTGTTGTCCTATGACACTTATTTTCTTGAATAAAAATGTATTTTTTCCAATCTGTTTGGTAGAGTATGTTAATATAATATAACTTATACAATTGTGGTGGTTGTATTTGGTCTCCTTGCTCTTCAATTGGGACATTTAGACCTGTGTCTAGGTTGGACACGACCTTTGACACAATCCTGTTTCTGGTTTGACACAATTTTTTTTTAAATTTAATTTCTCCCCTGAGCAATCAGGCAGGCTCTATTAGGTCAGTGGTAAAGAATTCAGCACTTAAGCTGGAGACCCGGGTATAAATAGAACAGGAAAGTTCGTGCAGCTTTAAATAATAGATAAATAGATTTATAAATAGAGTACACATAAATATCTCTAGTGTCTTAGGGAAGTCCCTCTGCCAAGGCTCAAGATGACGTCAAAACAATTGACTCAAGGTGGAGCTTTAGAGATTGAACAATTGCTATTTCTTATTTTCAATGTTCAGATGATTGTTTGGCCTGAGTGTGGCCTGAAAACCAGGTAATGCTTGGTCTGGTAATCTCCTCAAAAGAGATTACGAGAGATTGAGAGTGGAGCACTTAACATAATAACACTGTGCGTACAAGGGCTAAAACTACATCAGGCAAAGAAATAAAACCTGAAATGTATGAGACTGTGAGAGAAAAGAAAAGAGCAAGTACATGTACTTGCTCAAAGAGAGCAAGTACATGACTTTTGTTTTAAACATGACGAGTAACGTTTCATTACTTGCATAAATTATGACTTCAAAACTTCCTTAAACGGATTGAGGTTGTTTGCATAAAGCAGTGGACAGACATCCTGTAATTCCACTTTGATCTATACCGCCGAGCTGAGCAGAAATGTAATTGATATGAGAGATAATGTGATTCTCTGGCTAAGTAGATGAATAGGAGGCAAAGCTGCACTCATCTTTCAGGCACATGTTCCCAACACACACTGACTGGTACTGCAGACAATGGCTGCAGGAGTGTTCTCCTGTCTTGTGCATTTATGACATTCACGAATGCAGCCATGATCTGCTTAATGAATCTTAACTAAAATATACACAGCGCTTTGTTTTGTGCTAAATCTGAAGGATTAAAACATACCATAGCTATATTACTCTCATTCATTCATTGGAGACTACATTTTGCTGGTATTTGCACAGCTTTTGCCGGAGAACAATAACAATATCATTTCATGAGCTTGGGTTCTTGAATTAATTCAAGCATGGCAACCATCCGCATGTCACACAAAAGAAGGAACAGCCATGTGCAATGTATCTCTATCAGTGGTATAAAGTAACTAAGTACATGTACTCAAGTACATATAAGTAAGTAAATTGTTTAGGTACTTTTACTTTACTGGAGTATTTCCAATTTTCAACACCGGTACTTTTACTTCTACTGCTCTACATCTCAGAGGCAAATATTGTACTTTTGCTCCACTACAATTATTTGAAAACGTTTAGTTACTTTAAATTTACAAAACATACATTTTACACTTTGGCTATTTGGAGGGGAAAAAAAACGAACTACAAGCTCACAATGCCTTGCGACACATTGTGAGATTATAGCTTATACCTATTTGTAATGTATTTCTCTATAAAAGACAGGCACCTCTGTAATCTATGAAAGAAGGAATAGTCATCATGTGTAATGTGATGTCTTCCCTCCAGATGCCTGTATGCGCCAAGAAGGTGTGTTGGGGTTCAATGATGATGCCCCTTCGGCAAAGTTACTGTCTCCGCATGCGAACCCAAGACGAGCTGCTCCCGCTGGCCACCGACTTCATAAACCAATACTTCACCTCCATTAAAAGGCAAGCACACAGCTTCGTAGAACAATTCTACCTCTCCATTAAAAGGGAAGCACAACAGCCTCTAGCAATGCTGCTCTTGTGTGTGTTAATGGAGCGGCTGGATATTGCCAAATACAGTACATGAACTGTGGGCATAAAACTACAGTACATGGACCATTCATTGAGAACGGGGAGGGCTATTCCTGTCTACTCATGTAGAGCTGCACAGGTTATGGCTAAAATTATTATAAATGATTATTCATATTTATTTTTGGTGTAAAAAAAATATATATTTTTAATCATTTCCTAATGCCATTGTTGCTCATGGTGTTTATCCTTGCCATATCTTTGGCCAAATTTTTGTGTATGTACTGTAATGGCCTCTGTGAGCCAGAAGGGTGGGGAAATGGGTTGTACAATGTTCTGGTTATTAACCCTTTAAGACCGGGAACTCATCTGTATCATTTTAAGATTTATTTGGGCTATTCAAAAATAGCAGATATACAAGCTCATAGAACTTGTAGATCTGCTATTTTTTTGAAAATCGTGAAAATATCTGAATATATTATTTTTTAAAGGGAAAATTTTTGACTCAAATCTTTGCTTCTGGGGGTCCCTGGCACAAACTATTTTGAGATGGGGGTCCGTGGCAAAATACATATAATTTTGGGGGGTCCTTGACATGAAAAACTTTGAGAACCACTGATATAGAAACATACGTTTTTCAAAAAACTGTAGGATTTAGAAGACATTTGTAAAATCCCCAAAAGCAAAGATTTGAGTTAAAAATGTTTGCTTTAAAAATATATATATGTTCAAAGATTTGCAGGTTTTTTCAAAAATAGTAGATCTACAAGCTCATAGCGCGGCACTCTGTGCAGCGCTATGAGCTTGTAGATCTGCTATTTTTTTAATAGCCAAAGAAATCTAAAACCACACAGATGCGTCCTCCGGATTGAATGGGTTAAACTGATGGTGAGGAGATGAGGTGCAAAGGTGCAACAGCTGATTACAGTACATCAGCGTCTCCCAACCTTCCCTTCCTTGATCAGGGCCCACTTGAAAATCTCGAGAGCGTTCACACCCCCCTCACCCATCTGACCACTTAACAGATGGGTCAGATGGGTGGACGTTTACTTTAATGACCAATCAATTGATTGTGTTCCGGCTTTGGATCAATGGAACATAGTAGCCTGCGTGTTAAGCTCCTATTTATCAGTATCACAATGAAAACACATTCTCAAGGTTTTAAATACAAACTTTACCATGACATTTTTTACACTAGTTTTTTAATAATGTTATGTCATTAAACCGTTTACTGTTTTGCCAATTATTTGGGAGCCCACTTGCAATAGCCTCACGGCCCACAGGTTGGGAATCGCTGCTGTACATACAATTATGAAACACAAAATCTGGATTTTCTATGCCTTTGAATGACTTGTGACAGATTTTCTATGCCTTTGAATGACTTGTGACAGATTTTCTATGACTTTGCATGACTTGTGACAGATTTTCTATGACGTTGCATGACTTGTGGCTGATTTTCTATGACTTTGCATGACTTGTGACTGATTTTCTGTGATTTCCATGGCGTGACTGTGCTGGGTTCAGGGCTGGCTCCAAGCCCCACGTGGAAAGACTGGAGGAGGTGATCAAGGAGATTGGGGACACGGGAACCTACCAGCTGAAGGACACTGAGCTCATTTATGGTGCCAAGCATGCCTGGAGAAATTCTGCCCGCTGTGTCGGGAGGATTCAGTGGTCCAAATTACAGGTGAGGCTACTGGTAACAGGAAGAGTGGGCACTAAGGAAGAGTGTTCAAATAAAATATTTAGAAAATATTTTTTACATAATGTAAAGTATTCATGATTAGAACATGCTTAACTCATTCACTGCCATTCACTAAATGGCCCAAAAAGCCCACACTGCCAGGATTTTCTTACCTTTTCAAGTAGTCACAGAATATTTATCTCTTGTATGATCGATCCCCTGATGGTTGCTAATCACGGAGGGGTTCACTGTGCTTCTGTGAAAGAAAGAAAAAATCATCGCGATTCCCGTTCGCTTGTTATACCCAGTTGAAAATAGCATGTTTCGCTAAAAAATACGTACAGTAGTAAAACACAGGAGCAGAGATTCAGAATATTTCCCTAATATTTTAACAGGGAAGTGAATGGAGCAGTACATCTTTGGATCGCCTTATCTCGTGGTTCTTTGTGAAAAACGGGGAATAAAAATAAATACATTAAATAAAACGCTTTTTTTTAAGAGACGTCAAAAGACGTCATTGGCGGTGTGGGAACACTAAAAAACAAGGTTTAATGTTTCTACAATTGCTACACATTGCTACAAAACCTGTATATCCAGTCATTTTGGGCCATAAACAAGAAGTTGAATGATAAAATTAAGTCTGATGATGATGATGTACCGTGCATGTGTCACATCAAGTATATTTTACATTACTTAAGACCATTTTTCAAATATTTTATTATTTTGGACAAAATAGCCAATTTTACATCGAGGTGCCCACTCTTCCTTGGTGCCCACTCTTCTTGTTTCTAGGCTACTACACAAACTACAGTAGCCTACAATTCAACTGTGCGCTCCATCTGTGCTTGTTTTGGCTGTAGTCATTCTAGAGATATTGGTCAAAAGCTACCGCACTGAGATCAACCATAGATCTAGAACAGTACGTATAGAATGGACATTTCAAATAGCATGTGCTCTGCTTCTGTGTCAAAAAGCCAGAGGAGGTAACCAAACAGACACACATTAAAAAATAAATACAAAGTTGAACCAATTCAGTTCATACCCAATGGTATATTTCTGCCGTGTTTTTGACTCTAATGCAAAGTTTTAACCAGATTTGAGCTGCTCCAGAGTTTCTGCTTCATCATGACATTTGTTTTGCAGGTGTTCGACGCCAGGGACTGCACAACTCCTCATGGAATGTTCAACTACATCTGCAATCACGTCAAATATGCCACCAACAAAGGAAACATGAGGTGGGAATCCTTTAGTAATGCTTTATACATCTCCCTTTTTCCCCGTCTGTCATTCCATGTACAGTATCTCATCAACTCCTCTCTGTCACTACCCTCTCTCAACCCACTGTCCATCTGTCAGCGTGTGCACCGTCTCTTAGCGCTTTCTCCGACACTGTGTGTCGCCTCTCCCATGTGTCAGTCTCTCTGTGTACTAACCATCGCCCCGCTGGCTTGGCAACACACCCCGCTAACGAGCAGTCACGCTTGTCACACCCGCAGTGTTGGCTCGCCCTCTGCCGCGTCCATATCACCGGTGACACCTCACATCTACACTACTGGCTGACTGGGTCATTACTGCACGTGATATCCCTGATATCTACAGTATGTTGATGAGGGCTACTGTGCTGTAACTAGCACGTCTGTCACTACTTTAGCCAGGTTTGATTTGGTCATTAGCATAGTATGTGAAAGTTGAAAAGACGTTTTGTAATTTACATAAAATGAAAAAGAACATAAAAAGATTAGAGCTTTGGCAGCCATACTTGGTTCTGCCATAGATTATTTTTTTTTACCGTAAGGGTCCATTTGGCACACTCTCCTTTGCACACTGTCGGAGTTAAATTAACATTTTACAGTGTCTCGAGTCGAGCTAAGAAATAGTTTCTAGAAGTTGTTTAGTTTCTAGAAGTTGTTTGGTGCTGCATGTCACCACTGGCCTCACGCCAGCTGTTCTTTGTCCTCAGTGATTCAACAGCAGCTTAGTAGAATTAACTCTTGACCTGCCATGGCATTAACACACTGTTGTGTTTAAAAGCAGGCCAAAGCTGTGCAAACTTTGCTCATCCATATAGGCTACGATCTGCAATGTCATCAAACACGCTCAGATATGGTATGTCGGTTATCTATTTGCTGTGGTCCATAGCACCAAGGAGAACGCTATGGACCAGAGCTACAGTAGTTACTGTAGCTCTATTTGATCTATTTGTATTATTGTCTCCGCCAGGCCGAAAGGTATGGCGAGAGAGTATGTTTTATTTTCTTTGCAATGTGAAAATCCCTAGCTAGCAAAAATCTAATCTACAGTAGTATATCATGTTCAGATATCAACATGCTAATCTGTGTGTGTGTGTGTGTGTGTGTGTGTGTGTGTGTGTGTGTGTGTGTGTGTGTGTGTGTGTGTGTGTGTGTGTGTGTGTGTGTGTGTGTGTGTGTGTGCGTGTGTGTGGGTGTGCGCGTGTGTGCGCGTGCGCGTGTGTGTGTGTGTGCGTGCAGGTCAGCTATTACCATATTTCCTCAGAGGACAGATGGTCAACACGACTTCCGGGTATGGAACGGTCAGCTGGTAAAGTACGCAGGCTACAAGTTGCCTGATGGAACGATCATTGGAGATCCTGCCAGTGTGGAGTTCACTGAGGTAGGAATGATGGGTTGTTGCAGTGAAGTTGCAATAAAACGTGTTTTGATCAATGTCGTCTGATCACTTCCCTTTGGTCTCTGTCCTTAGCTCTGCATCCAGCAGGGATGGAAGCCCCCAATGGGGAAATGGGACGTCCTGCCCCTCCTTCTGCAAGCCAACGGGCAAGATCCGGAGATGTATGAGATCCCTCCAGAGGACATCCTGGAGGTGGACATCATACACCCCAGGTGAGTTTAAAGAATGTTCAAACATGGGCTTCACTCTTAAACATAATGTCTACATTCTACAAACAAAGACTTGCAAAAAGCCATCACTGCAACATGCAGAGAGTGCCATCCATCCCTAACACTCGAGCTTGCCCCTGCCAAGCTCATAACTGGAATTGCTGACCCTTACCCTGCATCAGATGGCCCTCAACTCTGTGCCATCTGGGCAGACAGACCATGGCTACTAAAAGAATCCCCCTCACGTTTTGTATCAGTTGCAGTCTTTGTATAATGTCACTTGCTGATAAGTGAATAAAGTGCATTACAATAGTCAAATCTGGAGGAACTAAAAGCATGGATGACCTATTCTAGGTTTGCAGGGTAAGAAATGTATATATTGTATATTCACTGAAGGAACACTCATAGATTGAACTTAATGCCTTTCACTGTTTTTATCTCTGGGCCTGGGAATTTGTGAGACAACACTGTATTGTATTGGATTGAGTTGCATGTCACAAAACCCTTTATTCGGGTATGTTGATAAAACGTTGTTTCCTTGCCCAGGTTTGAGTGGTTTAAGGAGATGGGCCTGAAATGGTACGTTCTACCAGCAGTGGCCAGCATGATGCTGGATGTCGGGGGTATTCAGTTCACTGCCTGCCCCTTCAGCGGCTGGTACATGGGCACAGAGATTGGTGTGAGGGACTTCTGTGACACCTCGCGTTTGAATATTTTGGAGGTAATGTTAGTGTATAACAATAATTCTCAAACTGTTTTGGCTTCAGTACCTCCTTTTCCCTGATTTCTACTGTAAATCCAAATGCCCCCCTTTACCCAACCACAACATTTTGCTTAGCAAAACTGCAAGAGAAAACCATAGCTACAGTAGCACATGATGCTATGAATTAATGATAACCGTCTTTTGAAGAATATAACAGTACAAATAAGAAATTAATTGATTGAGTTGCAATTAGTGCCAGTAAGCCATGTAAGACCACGGTACTCTTCATTTTCAAAGCCAATGTGTTCGACGTGCTGTGGATGATATTTGTATGATTTGAACAACTCCACACATGAATGCCTTCACTAATCATATGCTTTCTTATTATTCAAGACTCAAGATTTGTATTTTTACATCTTATTAACGAGTACAGAAGAGTGACATTCTTTGGTTTTGGTTCCTCAACATTGTTGCAGCAATAGCAACAATAACAAAGAAATACAGTAATAAAGAACAGCAACAATAATCAAAACAGCAAAGTATGTACATTAGTCAGGGCACATTAGTCATAGCACACTAGACTGCAGCATGTTAGCAAGGACACGCATTACAGTGTGCTCACATACTGTAAAGGATTTTAGAGCAATGCAGCATGACTTTGTGTTGGAGGCAGTGTATTTTCATAACTGTGGCCAGTTCTGCTGTGAAAACAGCAGAACTGGCAAGAGTCAGGAGACCCAACACATTTGCATGTTGCATAGCCATAATTGCAAGGGGGAAATGGAGTTTGATGCTTTTCCTATTATTCTAATCACACCTAACACCTTCACCTAGTGACAAATGCTACAAAGGCCTTAACGCAAAATATGATGGCCATCTTGCAACCCTCAAAATAATACGGAACATCATACTGTGTCATTGTCATATTACGTCTGCAATGAAAAGAATGCTGTCCTACATTCCTTGCCATGTAGGAAGTAGCTACGAGGATGGGCTTGGAGACCAGGAAGATCTCTTCCCTATGGAAGGACACAGCGCTGGTGGAGATCAACATTGCTGTTCTCTACAGTTTCCAGGTGGGCTCCTCTTCATTCAACTGATGAGATTTGAATGCTGATGTACGAGAAACAAGCATCCATAAATGTGACCTGAATTGTGGCGAATGAAAACGGCAGCAGATTTAAGCAAAAGTGTCTGGGTTTTCGTTCGTTGAAAATAAAATACAACGTCTGTCGGATTACTACAGTACATATTGGGCATTTGCAGTATTTGTAGCATTTATAGTGTAAATGCAGGTGTCAGTATTATATTTGATCTTGTCATTCAGGCTCTGCTACTGTACATATTACTCCCTGCTCAACATAATTAGAAGACAGGCATTTCAGAGCACGGAGATAAAGCCCCCACCCCCGTTACAGTTATATAACCCACAGAGGAGGCACGTAACCCACTCCTGTGTCTCTGCCTGAACTTTGCTCACCGGCTACGCATCATTTATGACTTTGGTCAACAGAACATTGCCTGATTCCGGTGGTGCAACACAGTACAAATAAAAAATTCACAAGTTGACAAGTGTCAGCAGCACATACACATGCTCTCAGAATATGGAATACATAACGTTAGCCACCATAGCATAATTGCCTACGTCACTTTTTGGTCAAATTGACATGTTTGCCTGCTGAAAGGCAACAGCAGGCACAATGATGCACACTGCTGCATCATTGTGCCTTATTGCCTATGTCCTAAGCCAATCAGAACGCTTGTTACATTCTAAAATGACTTAGGCAGAAAGTGCTTTTAAGTCAACTTTTTTACTTAGGCTAAAAAAATAGATATATAAAAAATATTTTTGAATGTAACAAGAGTTCTGTGATTTTTTTGTTTCTTCCCTGAAAACGGAAAATGGAAAAATGCTATGAGGTTAACGATACGTAACATTGGCAGATGTAATAATCTCCTCTGATGAATAATTCAGCTGAGAGCTCTCTGACAGTTAACAATCACACCTGACATCCCTGCTGCCCTCTGTCTCCAGATATCCAAAGTGACGATAGTAGACCACCACTCAGCTACCGAGTCCTTCATGAAACACATGGACAATGAGCACAAGCTCCGGGGAGGCTGTCCTGGAGACTGGGCGTGGATCGTGCCCCCCATGTCGGGGAGCATCACGCCAGTGTTCGGCCAGGAGATGATAAACTACCACCTTACACCCTCCTTCGAGTACCAGGTGAGGATCCACAGGTTACGTGGCCAGGGAATGCAAACAGGACAGTATAGTCATGAGGGATGGATGATTTGTCACACTACAGGGTGTTATTTTTTCTTCTTGTGCAGTACTAGATACCTAGTTAAGCTTCACACCAGTGTCTCTGTGCCTTCTCCTTATCTCACACAGATGGAAGCCTGGAAAGGCTATGTGTGGAAGGCGGTGAACAACGGAACACCCACCAAGAAGAGAACCATTGGATTTAAGAAGCTGGCCAAGTAAGAAATGCACTCTTTTGATAAGCCTCGGAAAAACTATCAAAGTGTATTTATATCGGAATGCGAAGTTTGATTTGTGTTTATTTACTTGCATGGTTTACATGATGTGAATACCAAGCCATTTCATTCCGTCATCAACCATGACCGAAATAAATAACACACTTTGGGGTCCCCTGCACAAGTGCTGAAATCTTTGCCACTGAGCACACATTCTGTTCTGATTCTGATTCTGATTCTGATTCACACCTATTTATTCAGTGGAGAATTCAACTTTATGTCAACTGATTCACTGAATCAGTTGACATTTTTGAAAGAAATCTTAAGACGCACCTTTTTAGTATTGCTTTTACCTATAGGTTTCTGCATTACTCTAGTTTTATTTTATTGTTTTGTTTCATTTACTTGATTTTTTTTACTGCACTTGATGTATGAAACGTGATATATGAATAAACATTGATTGATTGATTGATTGATTGATTGATTGATTGATTGAAATAGAATTTTGACCTTCAAACAGTACCACTTGTCAACTTATAGTGGCCATATCCTACCACAGGATCAACATTTCTCAATAGAATAGCAGGGAGACCAAATACAACTACCGCAGTCGTTAGTTATATTGTGTTTGTCAAAATTCGCACACAAAATGACATAGGGTAGTTTTAATGGACATAGGAAAGATTTAATGTCATTGCTAATACTGAGCTAAACAGGGCAATTTCCCTTTTAACCTCTGTTTCTTGTCTTTGGTCGATCGATGAGATGAGACACGGGAAGGAAGTTGTGTACTCAACGGTGTAATTCACCCAATCAACCCCTCAGGGAGCAATCAGAACCGTGTCAGCTCTTTGTATGCGCGTGTCTACGCGCACGTGCATGTGGGTGTATGCGTGCAAATGGGTTCTATGATATTAACGTAATTGCCCCGAGGACATGACAAGCTAAGTAATCACAATCCCCATCCATCCGCTACTTTTGACATGATCTGCAGTGTCTGCTGAAATGAATCACATGACCGGGAGAAGCATCTGTGTCATTTTTAGATTTGACCTAAAAAGCATTATTTTACACTTTGGCTATTCAAAAATTGCAGATCTACAAGCTCATAGTGCGGCACCGAGTGCCGCGCTACAAGCTTGTAGATCTGCTATTTTTTAGAAATCGTGAAAATGGGTGGAAATCTTTGAATATATATATTTTAAAGCGAACTCAAATCTTTGCTTCTGAGGGTCCCTGGAACAAAATATTTTGAGATGGGGGTCTGTGGCCAAATAGGCTACATATCATTTTGACATTAAAAAGATTGAGAACCACATACGTTTTTTTTTAAAACACTTGGCCTCAGGTCTCAATGGGTTAAAGCCAGAAGGCTGTAGGAAGACTTTTGGCCATGACCGGGGCGGTTTTGTGTTCGCTCTCACATTTCTAGTTCTTCAATGATGCAGTTTCTCATCAGTTTTTTTCCTCACATTAATTCACTACAGGGGAGTTTTTCTTTGCTCGCTCATGCGGTAATTGTGGGGTTTATGTAAATGAAAGAGTATGGTTTAAGCCTGCTCTTTGTGTCATCATGAGAGCTTTTGTTGTGATTTGGTGCTATATAAATACAATTTACTTGACTTTAATATTTTCTCTATTTCTATACGTTTCTATGCGTTTTTCCATCTATCATTCTTTACACCCCCCTCCTCTCTCTCTCTCTCTATCTCCCCCCCCCCCTTCTCTGCAGGGCTGTGAAGTTCTCAGCCAAGTTAATGGGTAAAGCAATGGCCAAGAGAGTCAAGGCGTCCATATTGTATGCCACCGAGACGGGCAAGTCCCAAGACTACGCCAAAACCCTCTGTCAAATCTTCAATCACGCTTTTGACGCAAAGGTACCATTAGAATACT
The DNA here is from genome assembly GCF_963280865.1 of Gymnoscopelus braueri. NCBI lineage: Eukaryota > Metazoa > Chordata > Actinopteri > Myctophiformes > Myctophidae > Gymnoscopelus > Gymnoscopelus braueri. Next base: position 43,597,870 of record NC_137608.1, on the reverse strand, counting down.
CAAGAGAGATGGTTGATGTTTACCTGTATTTGTGCTGTTGTCTGATGGGAAGGGGAGCAGTTGGATCTCGGTCTGGGCCCAGACCTGGTCCTGAATCCGACATGGCCCAGCAAATGTCTGCCAAGTCGAACGATTAAAGGGCAGAGAGGAAGCAAAAGGCTTTTGTCACATTTTCTTCTGCTCACATGCATGAAAGTGCGGGGGTCTGAATTGAGATTCATCCTGCCAGGCATTGAGCTGTAGTTTAAGATGAGCTCTGAAAGCACCCCTGGCGGTATAAATGACTTTGGACAAAGAATAATAACATGAGTTGCTCTCTCAATCATGTCGTGTTTTGGCTCCAGGACATTTCGCTTCATTTTCCTTGTTCCCATATGTGATCAATCATACAACAAGCGATTGCGTTGCATGCATGAGTGTGCATGCGTGTGTGTGGTTCAGGGGCAGATGACAATGCCTGGGGCCATTCCTGCTTGTCATGTAGCTGAGGATAGTTGTCTCTTCACACTGATTGTGTGGCACACTGACATTATAGTGCTGAGTGCTAATTAATTATATGGAAGCAGCAAGCACATTATCAACTTGTTGCCTGGGCAGAGTGTTCATTACAGCAGGGGGTCCTCAACGATTGAAGTGTTGCAGATTCAACTTTTTCATAGATTTCATAGATAGCTTCATAGACTTGTTTGGCAGCACTGTCAATGTGTAGCGTTGTGTTGGATTCATGTTAGTGTGTATTTTCAGACAGTTAACCATTTAAACCCTCAATACTTAGAAAACGTGTACTTTGTCTGCTCTTTTTTTCCCCTACACCAAACCTTTGCAGAAAATAGACGATCTACAATGTAGATCTGCTATTTTCACCGGTAAAGTACAATATTTACCTGGAAATACTCAACTCAACAAAGTAAAAGTACCTCAAAATTGTACTTAAGTACAGTACTTGAGTAGATTTAATTAGTTACTTTCCACCACTTATGCTCAGTGCAGATTTTGTTGATTATCATATTATATTCATGGGTTATCTTTGAGGGACCCTATAACCCTTTTTTTTGCTTTCTTCTTCTTCTGTTGTCTGCAGGTAATGTCCATGGAAGAATATGACACGGTGCACCTGGAGCATGAGACATTGGTGTTAGTGATTACCAGTACCTTTGGCAACGGAGATCCACCAGAAAATGGAGAGGTGTGTGTGTGTGTGTGTGTGTGTGTGTGTGTGTGTGTGTGTGTGTGTGTGTGTGTGTGTGTGTGTGTGTGTGTGTGTGTGTGTGTGTGTGTGTGTGTGTGTGTGTGTGTGTGTGCGTGCGTGCGTGCGTGCGTGCGTGCGTGTGTAAATTTGCAGTGGTGGACAATAACAAAGTATATTTACTTGAGTACTGTACTTACAGTAAGTTTTTTTTTTTCTTGAGCATTTGTATTTTGGATACTTCACTGTAGCCTATTTCAAAGACATATTGTACTTTTGACTCAATTCTAATTCTAGGAAGGATAACATCTAGCATAACATTTGACTGTACTACCTGCACTGTTAACAAGCATGTTAATAAAGCTTTGTCCACCACTGCATATTTGTATGCATGTTTAATAAACCACACCAACATACCACAGGATTCATACAACACATTGATTATGCATATGTATCAAAAACAACCTGTCGTTTGCATCTTTGTAGAAATTTGGAGCTGGCTTGATGGAGCTGAGCTGCCCAACACTTGACGAAGAAGAAAAGAAGTGAGTTGAACTGTGTGGGCAGTTGGCATGTGGAGCTTCAAGCTTCAGTTCAGTCCTTGTATAACAACCTCTCCAACCTCTTGTTTCTTTGTTTCCGCCTGTCTTCTAGGTCCTACAAGGTGCGTTTCAACAGTGTCTCCTCCCACTCGGACACTCGAAAGTCCGCCAGTGACGAGGCAGGTATGTTCGGAAGTACCGGACCCTTCTCCAATGTCAGGTAATCAAAACAGAAATCATGCATGAACCTCAATAGGTCATAGGTTGACTCATAGGTTTTGGTATTTGTAGTGCGCACCCCATCGCACCGCTCTCAGAGTGTGATTCCATGTCCTAGATCTCTCTAGGACATGGAATTATCTCAGCAAAAGTCAATAAGAAATGTAAGTTTGGAAACAAGACCGCAAGGACTTTTATGAACAGACTTTTTAGACAAAGTATTTTAAATGTAACTGTGCTGTTTTACATTTTTTGCCTAATAAAATATTCAATCAATCAATCAATCAATCAATCAATCAATCAATCAATCAATCAGTTTGATAACTCAAATAATATATTTAACACCCAAATTTGATCCACTGAGATTAGGGTTCTGAACTCTTGAGGCCAGTGAATTAATCTAATCATTATCAGTATAAACCAAACAATTACATCCTCTTCCTTCCATAAATGGCTATAATAGTGCTGAAGGTGAAGGCCCACATATTGCACTGGATAGCGTCCTGAAACTCTCAGAAGCATCTCTAGTTGGGCAGAGGGGAGCACAGAATCCCTCCTTACCCTGTTTTTAAAGGCGGTGAGGTATATGAGTAATGCACTCTGGTGCGTGTAATCTTTGCCTTGTTTAGGCCTATGTCCCGCCGTTAAGACAAAGTCTGGCGGGGCCCCATGAACTCTAGCTTCCCTATTCTGGGGCAGACATTCCGTATAAATAGAAGATCTACTAGCTTGAGCTTGCAGATCGTCTGGTTTTTCCAAAGAGATTTGGTGTGGACGGAAAAAAAGAAGGGATCTAGCTAGTGAGCCCTGGTCTTTTCTGTCAGCTTTTTAAGAGGGAAGAACAAGTTTGGAGGTTTTGTTTATGTGGAGATGGCAGCGTGGTCTTGAACTTTTTGTGTAGTGGCACAGACATGCAAGCGCTGGGTCTCGTCTTTCTCTCTTTCACTGTCTTTCTGTCATACTCACCAGTGATGTAAAGTAACTAAGTACATGTAATCAAGTACTGTACTTAAGCACAATTTTGAGGTATTGTTATTTTCTTCAGTATTTACAATTTTCAATACTTTTACTTCTGCTCCACGTCATCTCAGAGGAAAATATTGTTCTTTTACTCCACTACAATTATATGAAAACTTGTGTTACCAGTTACTTTGTAGATTTTGATTATTATTACAAAACACACTAACCACTTCAGCCGTATGTATATTTCAGCCATTTGAAAATAGCCGATCTACAAGCTCACAATGCGCAGCCATCCGACGCATTGTGAGCTTGTAGATTGGCCATTTTCAAACGATTTTCATACATTTTGAAAGCTTGAAATGGGACGCTTAATGAGTACTTTTTACTTTTGGTACTTTAAGTATATTTTGATGCCAATACTTTTGTACTTTTGCTCAAGTACATTTTTGAAAACGGAACTTCTACTTGTAACAGAGTATTTCTACATGGTGGTATTGATAGTTTTTAGTAAAAGAATTGAGTACTTCTTCCACCACAGTGACACTGATCTTCACTCTTTCTTCCTCTTTGTAGGTACTCAGTGTTTGGCCTTGGCTCTAGGGCCTATCCACACTTCTGTGCCTTTGCCCACGCTGTTGACACTCTGTTTGAAGAACTGGGGGGCGAGCGCATCCTAAAAATGGGAGAGGGGGACGAGCTGTGTGGCCAGGAGGAGTCCTTCAGAACCTGGGCCAAGAACGTTTTTAAGGTCGGTGCCTTACACACAGTCGCCCTTTGGGCTTCAGGTCTTTATGCTGATTACGGTGGTGGGGAAGTTCTGTGTTTTTACACTTCTTTTTTTTACAGCACACTCATCTTTTCCATGGCTTACTTTTGTTGCATGTCAAAGGCGGCCTGTGAGGTGTTCTGTGTCATAGACGTGAACATGGACCAAGCAAACAACTCCTTGATCGTCAATGACCGCAGCTGGAAGAAGGACAAGTTCCGCCTGACCTACGTCACAGAGGCCCCGGTCCTCACGGAAGGTACTCACTGGCCCAGTGATGACAAAGCCACTATACACCCCATTGATTACTAGATTTTCAGGCAAATACATCTTGAGGTTAGAATACGAGGCTTAACGTGATAACTGTGAATGTGACCGCCAACAGCATTGTTCGCAATTCACAAGAAGAAGGTGTACGGCGCCAAGATGGTCGAATCTCTAAATTTGCAGAGTCCTAAATCTGAGTAAGTTTATTTTTTCATGGGACTGGGATTTAAACATTTTCATTATGTGAAGAAATTCCAACGAACACAAAGAAATTGAGTTGGTTACGCTAAACAGAAAATTGTGTGACATTATTTATCAAATAGCGCTTTATAGTGCGTACCAAAAATCCTGAAGGGGTGTCAACAAGTGTCATTTGGTAGCGGCGGACATCTTTGTGGGGTATAAACAGCCAGGTTGTCTTAACATTGTCCCCCACCAGTATGTCTGCAGCTACTATGCCACGCCCCCCCCCCCGTGGTGACGGCACGTTGGCACATAGACATATAAAGGTAGACGCCTCCTTCGGCTCTGAAGCGTTCGTATCTCGGGCGCGCTTCCTTGTTCCGCAGGGCTAGCCCATACTGTATAAGGCTTGGGCTAGCCTTCCACTTCCTTCCGCTTCAGCAGGGCAAGCTGGAAACTTCCGTGTGCGTCACAGAAGGGGGCGTTCGGTAGGCCAATCAGAGGCAGGTGGGGCGGGTCTTTTCTTAAGAGGCAGCCGCGCAGCAACTAGTCAGTTGGACGCGCTGTGATTGGCCAGTAGTTAACACGATGTGATTGGTCAGTAGTCAAACAGCCCTGCGGAAGAGCCTTGTATTGAGATACCAGTCGTTACAATGAACTGCAGAGGCCAATGAGGTATCTAGGTTTCTATACCTATGCGTTGGCAAGCACTATTAACCTGTTTCCTAGGCTGTGTGGGCATCACTTCCTGTCGATTTGATCCAATGAAATCCAATGAAACTGGTCAGATGACCAATGATATCCAATGAAATCGACAGGCCTAGGAAACAGGTGAATAGCAATCTGGAAGGGACTGTAAATGGCGTGTCACTATTCACCCCTCTACTCTTTCACAGTCGTACCACTGTGTTCATTCGGCTCAACACAAATAACCACGAGGGCCTGAAATACCTGCCCGGTGACCATGTGGGCGTCTTCGCTAGCAACCAAGTGGAACTGGTGACGGCTCTCATAAAGAAGCTGGAGGATGGTCCACCCCCTGATCAAATCTTCCAATTGGAGTTCCTGGAGGAGAGGAACACTGCATTGGGTGGGTAATGTGTCTGTTTGGCAGTGGTGTAAAGTAACTTAGTACTGTACATGTGCTCAAGTACTGTACTTAAGTACACACTTTCTTCAGTATTTAACATTTTCAATTGTTTTACTTCTACCCCACTATATCTGTACTTTTACCCCACTACAATTATGTGAAAACTTTAGTTACTAGTTACTTTGCAGATTTGTATTATTATTACAAATCACACTTCAGCCCCATATATATTTCGGCCATTTGAAAATAGCAGATCTACAAGATCACAACGCGTCGCGATGTGACGCATTGTGAGCTTGTAGATCGGCTATTTTAAAAATATTTTTTATACATTTTGAAGTTGTGAAATGGGACATTCTGCACAATGAGTACCTTTACTTTGGTAAGTATATTTTGATACCGATACTTTTGTACTTTTACTCAAGTACATTTTTAATATTGGACTTTTTCCAACACTGTTTAGCTGTAATTGACATTGTGTGTTTGTTTACATAGACCATATCCGGTGAAGTGCGCAGGCGGAAGTAGTTGCAAACGTGGGGTTATTGCACGTCCTGTCGCGCGTCCCCCCCCCCGCGCCTTGCTGCTTGTTTCTCGCGCTGAACCTGGCAACCCTGCGCAGTGTGAAGTCCCATTGTTTGACACATAAACGCTAATAATAAGCTGAGATTTGATGAAATTGAGAAACGGGCTTCGCAGTTGCGTTCAGATGGTAATGGTCAATGGCTGTGTGCAAATTCAGAGCAATTGCTCCAGCCACTGAGGAGAACCGGGCTTCACCATGACACCACGCACTACAGACAGAGGTTTGTCAAATTATAGGAGGATAGCTGCCAATGTTGTGTACGGCACAAAACCAAGCAACGCAGATTGAAATGAGCCAGGTGCTCTAGTCTTTGATAACTAAGACAGCGGTCTGTCATTGAGTTCAGCTGTCAGTATTCAAAAGTAACAGACCGATGAATTCAGTGATTGGCCAATCATAATCAAGCATTAAGCAAGCAAGAATCAAGCAATTAGCTGTGTAATACAGTGGTTCTCAAACCTTTAAATTTCAAGGTCTCCCCTTAACCCATTAAGACCTGGAACTGTGTCATTTTTAGATTTGAGCTAAAAAGCATTATTTTACACTTTGGGCTATTCAAAAATAGCAGATATACAAGCTCTATATATATATACCGAGTGCCGCGCTATGAGCTTGTAGATCTGCTATTTTTGAAAAATCGTGAAAATGTGTGCAAATCTTCTGAATATATATTTTTTTACAGTGAACATTTTTAACTCAAATCTTTGCTTCTGGGGGTCCCTGGAACAAAATATTTTGATGGGGGTCCGCGGCCAAATACATATAATTCTGGGGGTCCTTGACATGAAAAAGATTGAGCACCACTGATATAGAAACATAGGTTTTTCAGAATACTGTTGAGATTTAGGAGACATGTAGAATCGGCTTCAGGTCTAACTCTGACAGTATACAAATGGAACCGAATGGACCCGTTAGGGTCCATTCGGTTCCATTTGTATACTGTCAGAGTTACAGACTTGTAAGGGTCAATTTAATACCCCCTAAAGGAACCCAGAGAGTCCCTGGAATCCACTTTGAGAACCACGTGGTGTAATAAACTACCTTCATGTTCTTCTGCCACTACAGGTACGATCAGTAACTGGTCACCGGAAAGTCGTATCCCTGCCACCACCATATTCCTAGCCTTCAAGGACTTCCTGGACATCACCTCCCCACCCAGCCCTGTGCTGCTGCAGCAGTTTGCTAACCTGGCAACAGATGAGAAACAAAAGGAGAAACTAGAGCTCCTCAGTAAGGTAATTCATTTAGCATTCAGCTCAATCATTAGCGTTCCTTCTCCGTGCTCTCTCGTGGGCCGTGCTCTTGTGTAGAACTTGTTGCAAGTTTAGAAAAATTGGCACATTGTTTGGTTTAGTTTTTTTTGTGAGGAAAAAGTTGTTTATTCTCTGAATTTGTCATGGAACTATGAAAGATGAGCTTTACCACCTGAAAGCCTGTGTGACATACTGTATGTAGCACTGCTAAAATCAGTGGTTGAAGAAGTACTCACATGTTTTGCTTTAGTAAAAGTATCAATACCACAATGTAGAAATAGTCACTTACAAGTAAAAGTTTGGCATTCAAAATTTACTTGGGCATACTCAAAGTACCAAAAGAAAAAGTACTCATTATGCAGAATGTCCCCTGTGAGACCAAGTGACACCCCTGCAACCACCCTTCCTCCTTGACCCCCCCCCCCAGGGCCTGCAGGAGTATGAGCAGTGGAAGTGGTACAACAACTCCACGATTGTGGAGGTGCTGGAGGAGTTCCCGTCCGTCCAGATGCCAACCACCCTGCTGCTCACTCAGCTGCCTCTGCTGCAGCCTCGCTACTACTCCATCAGCTCGTCACTGGACGCGCATCCCAACGAGGTCCACCTCACCGTGGCCGTGGTCTCCTACCGAACCCGAGGTACTATACCGCAGTGGTTCTCAAACTTTCTCATGTCAAGGACCCCCAAATTGACACTTATTTAGCCCGTGGACCCCCATAAGACAAGATTTGTACAGCTCTAGCAGTGATTTTCAACCATTTCAAAGACCCCCAGTTTGACAGGCATTAGGCTACGGACCCCATTTAATGGCATTTCTATCTCTGGGACCCCAATTTATATTGTAAAATCAATGTTAATATAACTCTGAGAGTGTACAAATGGAACCAAATGGACCCGTTAGGGTCCATTTGGTTCCATTTGTACACTCTCTGAGTTACAGACCCATAAGGGTCAATTTGGTTCCTACCTATCATTTAGCTGCAGACCCCCTGGATCCCCCCCAAGGACCCCTGGGGGTCCCCGGACCTCACTTTGAGAACCAACGCTATACCGTACGCACTGCCTCAATGCTGGGGCTATAGGGCTGTCAACGATCATGACGTTTTACTTAGACGATGAATTGTCATACAAATACACAGCACAACCCACAGAATCATACATTTAACTTAGATGGCACACCACAGGAGGAGGCTGGGGAGGTGGAGGGAGCAGGAACGCTCGATTTCTTTTTGGCTTGGTAAACAAAAATTGCACAGGGCAGATATGACAAATAACTTAAATATACAAAGAAATGATCTGACAATGACAAAATATTTAATAATTATACACTCAATATTTGTTGGAAAGTGGAAATAGCTGATCTACAAGCTGTAGTGAGCCTGTAGATCTGCTATTTCCACTCTATTTGAAAATGTTGGAAAAAGTATGAACATATTTCAGCATGCAAACGATTATGACGATTTTGCAAAAAATAGCGATTAGGCGATTATGTAATAATTGTGACAGGCCTTCCTGGGGCGCCGTGACCCATTCAAGAGCCACTCGAATACAAGCACTCTCCTCCTTCTTATTTAAAGTGCTACGTAGGTAAAATGCCTTTAACTGTGACTGATTGACAGGGGATGTGACTAGGTGTTCCCATTAAAGAAGTTTGCTTGCTTGAGACTTTTTCATTTTTTTCAAGGCCTTGAGGAGCAATTAATTCTGTTTGTCTGGCCTCCCTGTCAGGTTCCAACAGGGAGGCCTCAAATGGCTGTATTCTCGACATTCCATTAGCACGACAATTAAGCTCGAGCATGGCCGATGGCATAGAGCACAGTTTTTAAAATGTAATTTAAATTTAAATCATGAGTGATTTTTTTATTTATTTATTTTTGCTGGCAGACGGGGGTACCTAGTACCCGCACAGTGGTTCTTTTGATGTCACTGCTTGAAAGTCGCCACTGATGACTGAAAAAGTCAAATGAGTCAGCCTTTCTGAGGAAATATTCTGGTGGTTCAGAGGACTCCTAGGCTTGAAAGTTATCTTGGAACACCAGTCTGCTCCATAGGGCCAACATCATGAAACCTGCAATTGGAAGTACAGTATCTGGGGAATTTCTGTTGACTGTGTTTTGCCAGAAGGATTTGGTCCAATTTCATATATATATATTTGTTTTTATCCCCAAAACACTGTGCTGTAGGTACATACCACTTTGTTCTAAATGGTGTTTTCTATGCTGGCTCTCTCTCTCAAGTGTTTACGTTAGCACATACAGTACGGTTTGACGAGGCTTTCACATCTACAGCATACATCTAATATGCTGTACTTAACAGCTTCCAAGCCCTTAGACTACCAAGTAGTGAGCAAACATCACCAGCTGCAACTCACTGCAACTATAATTTTTCTTCATTTTCCCCTCTTTCCTCTTATTCAATATGCGTGCATGCCCATGAGTGTGCACTGATGACTATAAGTAGTTGAATTACAGTTATTTCCTCTGCAGCGGAGAAACATGCCCTTGCCCTTGAAAATTGCGTTGTGGGTAGTCTACCTGTGTTCCAGGGTGTCCCCAGCAAAATTGATTTAACCACTTCAACCCTCATCGGCTATTTGAAAATAGCCCATCTACAAGCTCACAGCGTGTGTGACGTGTTGTGAGCTTGTAGATCTGCTATTTTCAAAACAATCTTGAGAAAATGTGGACATTTATCTATATTTTTGGTCCGTGACCAAATATATAATTTCGTAATGATGTCAAAAAGTTTGAGAACCACTAATTTAAAGGGTGCAAATGGGAGGAGTCAGGAAGTCTAAATATCCCGTTTGATAACTGTCATTTAGATGGAGAGGGTCCCGAACACTATGGAGTGTGTTCATCCTGGCTCAACAGAATAAAGAAGGACGAGATGGTGCCGTGTTTCGTCAGAGGGTAAACTTGTTTCTCTTAAGAATATATATCCAACAATCTATATTTTAACGGCAAGTGCTGTGTTGTGTGGTTTGTCATTATGCGATTGATTTCAATTTCCTATTTCAGTCAGTTCTGTTAATTAAACCGATTATTTTCTTTTCATTAGCATCATCAATAATTGAAGGTTTATTTGGCTAAAGTCAGTTATGTTGATTCTTCTAGGGCGGCGTCGTTCCAACTTCCCAAGGAGAACAAGTCCCCCTGCTTCCTGATTGGGCCAGGAACAGGCATCGCTCCCTTCAGAAGCTTCTGGCAACAGAAACTCTTTGAGCGGGAAAAGGGTTGGTCTGCTGCACTTTCAGAGACTAGTCCTACCTATTGTCACCTCACAGAGAGGTTCATGTGAAATACACATGTGACTCGTAAAAGGATTTTATAACACTATGCATGATGTGGTTGATTAAAATCATACCCGAGATGAAGTGCAAAGCGCTGCTAAAGTACAGTGTGCATAATTGTGTAACAATAGTATTCTGATTAAATCTGAGGCACGATCTCAGGCCATAGTTAAACAAGACACTGTAAGTTAACTCATTGTTGCTGTACCATTCAGCAAAGTAAAGTCGAGGTATGTCCCTTCCTCAGGGATTGAGACGAGTCCCCTGTATCTGGTGTTTGGCTGCCGCCAGTCTGAGACGGACCACATCTACAAGGACGAGTGCGTCGATGCCCTGAACAAGAAGGTGTTCAGGGGACTCTATACAGCCTACTCAAGAGAGCCCGGCATGCCAAAGGTACCACAACAAATCAACGGATGACTGGGTTTGTCACAGATCTTTAGAATACTCTAAATGCTACAGAACGTACTCGTATGAACAGGACACAGCATCCCCGCATACAGTAGATATGAGTTAGTCAAGTGTTATCACTTGATATTCATTATCTTTTTCCATTTAATGGCCTCATATCTTTTTAACTGTGTTTATCACTGGCTTTTTTGTCAGTTGTTTTAACCTTCATTGTCATGCTATACCGTTCCTCCTATTTCTTTATTTAACAAGGCCAGTGAGAAAGTACAGTCCACAGAGCTAGAAAACCGCCAATGTATACTAGTCTTTGGCTCAGGTGCCAAAGACAAAATGCAGATGTTCAGCTCAAAAGTGAACAGCTCCATGCAAGGTGCAATTTCACCTCACGGTGTTTGATTCTCACTCTTTGTCCCCCACTCCCCCTCTTCTTTCTTGCCTTGTCTGTCATCTCCTCTCCTTTCTCTTTGCTCACGCTTAATGCCCATGCACTCTGTCTCGCTCGCTGTTACCTCCTGCCACCTCCGTCAGAAATATGTCCAGGACGTGCTGCGCGAGCAGCTGTCAGAGAGGATGTACCACTGCCTGAGGGACGAGGGGGGACACATCTACGTGTGCGGGGACGTGACCATGGCGGATGACGTCCTGAAGACGATCCAGCAGATCATCAAGGTGCAGGGTAACATAAGCCTGGAGGACGCCAGCTTCTTCATCAGCAAACTCAGAGTAAGGCTTGAGTTACTCCATCGCACAATGATGTGTCATGTAGGCATGAAAGATGTCCACCGTATGCTGGCTGCCGTCACTGTCAACACATTATCACCCACTGGCTTCTCTACGTCAATGAGAGAAGAGAATGGGGGTTCCACACTTAACCAAGCACTTGGCCAAGCGCTTCAATACACTGCCGTCTTGTCAATTTGGTACATACACTTTTTTTAGTTAGAGGAAAGGGTAGAAGTTCTATCTGCACCTCACTGAACACACAAATATGACTGTAAGCTATTCGCGACTGCTGACATTATTATAGTGCATGACATCATATGTCTGTATCTGTGCGGATATTTTAAGGTGAAAGGAAGAATAAATAAGAAGAATAAATACAAACGTCTGAGGTTATGAAAATGTATTTTTATTTTGTACAGTCAAAGCAAGTCAGAATCATAATATACAATGGTAGTCTGAAACAATTGAATTGTAATTTGAAAACGAATGTTTTTTTTTATCTAGTTCTTACCTAGTTTTACCTAGTTCAAAGCAACCATGCCATTCACCTTTCCCCCCTCTCTGCACCTCCACCTCCCACCACCAGGATGATGGACGCTACCATGAGGACATATTTGGTGTCACGCTGCGCACATATGAGGTCACCAACCGACTGCGTTCTGAATCCATTGCCAACATTGAGGAGAGCAGCAAAAAAGACTCTAAAGACTCGGACGAGTGAGTGCTTTCTGCCATTGCTTTGTCTTCAGTGTGTTCTGCAGCCCCATTAGCATTTTCTATGTTTATTTGTTTATTATTTTTGTTAAGCTCTACACTGAAGGAAGGACCTGTAGTGTTGGAAACACAGATAAGACGTCACCCGTGGTTTCAACCCCAAAAAATGCGGAAATGTGTAACCATAGATTTTCTTTTTCAAAAGAGCCTGCAGTGCTAAGTATCAGGATTAGAGTCAAAGCGAGCGACTGCCTTCTTTTTCTGTGCTTGTTTCCACTGTTATTTGAGCTGACTCTTATATACAGTTTGCACTTGTCATGAGAGCTACGCGAGAACCTCAGGCAGCAATTATGGCTCATTAAGTGCCAACATAATGCATGAATCAGAATCAGTTTATTGTCACATCACAGGTTGACAGGTGTAAATGGGTGAAATTATTTCTCGCAACCCTCTGCGCCAAATAGAGCTGAGATGAAGAAAAAGGAGGAACTGGAGTGAGAGCAGGGAGAAAAATCAAACGTCAAATATGAATGAATGCGTATCAAAACATTAATGTATGAATGAATCTATGAGACTCTTCTATAGAGTTTGCACTTGTCATGAGAGCTAAGCTTACAGCTTTCATACTGAGTATATGTATGAAAGACTTTCTGTTCTTTCTCTCTCTCTCTCTCTCTCTCTCTCTCTCTCTCTCTCTCTCTCTCTCTCTCTCTCTCAGGGTATTCTGTTCATAGGTCCAGTGAGTTGGGGATTTCTGACGTCATCCGGTCCGAAAGAAACAGCAGTGCTGGTTCGAGAATACTGTGCCAATTTTTGTACTGTAAAAAAAATGAACTTTTTGTTTTTATAACGTTTTTTTGTTTGGCTCTGCAATTTGTCTGTAGCAAGTTGGAAATGTTTTTGTTCTTTGAGATTGTTTTCTGCTTGTTAATGATACTTTTGAAACAAAACAAAGACAAAAAAAAACAATTGATCATTTTAACTCATGATGTGTGCACCCTGTATTATGGCCTGCCTCAATGTGAATGCATGACCAACACAAAACTATAGTCAAGACATATATTGTAATGTACTGTGTTCTTTAATGTTCCAATCAATGTGCTTTTATTGAAGTTTAATATTTGCCATAGCAAAATGGGCAAACTACTTCTGAGTACAAAATTAATTAATTAATATCACGCGCAGCCGTTTTCAACTCCATAAAAAAACAGTATTTGCGACTGTTTGAAAATGTTGGGGCTAATATCCCAGACGTGAGAAAGCAAGTGGAAAAACGGAGGCATTGAACAAGAAAGTGAGACAAATTGTCACTCAACCACTTTCAACCCGGCATCCCTATTTTGGGCATGTCATAAAAGCAAAAAAAAAAAAATCAAAATAGCATAATCTATAAGCTCAACGCGTCACATCATGATGTGATCTTGTAGATCGTCAATTTTCGCTACTCGACTAGTGTATTAGGGCTTAAGTGGGTAACATATTTGGCACATTGATAGGCTTTTTTCCAAAATAAATGACAAAGCAGACTGATGGTCCGTCAAAATCCATCCGCGTTGCTGTCGGTTGTATCTTCTTAGCCTATCCATCCACTCGTGACACTGTTGCCAGGTTTGATTCCCCCTGTTGGTGCGGTGGCCGAACTGGGGGCAGTCGCGTAGGAAGGAATGCGTCGGGCAACTGCCACTCAGGGAAATCTTGAATTTGTGTCGGTGTGTTTCGTAACCAGGATCTAAATGCAAAATGCTTTTCTCTCGAGGGCTCCGAGCTGCATCTCGTGGATTAGAAAAAGAGAGTACGCTTTATCATGTGACTGCCTTTCTATTGCTTGGCTGCTGTAACCAGTGACAACCGTGTCTGATGTTGGTTTGATAGATATACATAAAGTGGATGAGGGAAAGAGATTACTAGGAAAATGTGGATTAACTGAAAGAAAGGGTAAAACTGTCGTTTGTTCTTGACGCATCATCATTACCAGCATTTACATAGGCATTAAAGATCGATTTTTTTAATCTCGGATTCAGTTTCTCTGTCGCGTTGACGTCAGTGAGAAGATACATAGAACCTGGATCGTAAAGAGATAAAAAATCTGAGCTTTCCCACAAATCCAACTAGAGCCATCCAATGTATTTGCCTTTGTTTGTACAAGTCCTTGCTGTCATCTACGTAGATTGCCTTAAATTTAAAACTTCTATTCCTCAATCCTATCTCTCTCATTTTGGTTTAGCGGCTTACACTTCACATGTATCTCCTCTGTGCATGACTCTTAATGCTGTGGCTTGTCTGTCCTCCACCACCCTTTCACTGTGACCTGAGGCTTTGTTAAGTAGCATTGGCGTACATCGGTGCACGTATGTGCCGTACATGAGTGGGTGTCGCCACGAGTGCAGCCAGTTACGCTCTGCACAATGTTTATATCTTATTCTGCAAATTATCTCATCAGTTCACACTGCTCTGATTTTTTTTTGTTTTACACACTGGTTCCATGTGAATATAAGCATGCAGTCTTTGCACAACGAATCATGCACACAGTAACCTTAACGCTACACAGTACAATAAGCCTACTCAGTCTGCATACAGTATATAAAACTTCAGATGGCATACTAATGACAGGAAACTTTGCACACGTTGCTTTTAGTGTTGATCACTTCCATTGTCTTGTAGGCTAAATGGGAGGCAAGAGGCCACTGCCTGCCATCAAATGAAGAGCATGGGTTTGCAGTGCTCCAGCAGGTCAGCACTGCGATGTAGATACATGCAAGGACAATATTTTAGTTCTGTTTGTTTATCCAAATTAGTTTTAGATCATGGATAGTTTATCATCCAACTCTCCTGCAGCTTTGTTCTTTATAACTTCAGTGTCGTTTCTTTCACTTTTCCTGGTCTTGGGAGACAAATAAAAAATGGCTATCGGCACGATGAAACAGTAATGCATTCTCAATGCAGAGAATATGTCACTGGGAGAAATGGGGGATTCCCATTGACCCCCATTGTAATTCCTTCTGGATGAATGTTACCGCCAAATCATTTGTTTGCACAGGTTTATTTGAAATTGAATCAAAGAGCCGTCGATATAACTCTGTGATGTAAAATGTGCAGCACGACGAAAAGAAATCAAGATACAGCTTCTATACAGTATATATCTTATACATATATATACTGTATATACATATATATATATTCAAAGTATATAAGAAGAGTACCACTTCAACCTTTTCTAAGAATGTATTTTGATTATATAAATGGGTATTATGTCTTTTTTTGCTTGATATATAAAAGAACAAAGGCCTATTCTATGGTGTATCTCAAATAAACAGCAGCAATGAATTGATGCATGGTGTTTTTGTGTCTCCTGTTTATTTACCAGCACTGTCATTCAGTTAAGACTGTATTGCGAGTGCGTCCAGGCTTTTACCACGTTAACCCTGGCGTCCCTATTTTGGGCATGTCATAGGCGAACATTCTTAAAAATTGCTTGCTCAATAATTATAGCCCCAACGTAAGCCTGTGTCACATAGTGGGAAAAGCAGATCTACAAGCGATGCAACTCATTGTGAGCTTGTAGATCGGCTGTGTTTCACAGTGATACAAACTATAGATCAGGGTAAGTGATTTTAAAGAGGCCTGGATAGCAAAAGTGTTGGAAGTTTTTTTTGTTTGTTTTTTCTCAGTGTATGTATCGCTGCTGCTATGAACAGCCTCTGACCCAAACAGCCTCTGCTACAAGGATCTTTGTTGTGTAACGGATCACGCATATTCCATGTTAATGCATCAGCTGCAAGGACTTCGCATTTACTTACTAATAAAAAGAAGCATTTACATTAAAAAAAAAGTATTTGATGACTTTTTTGTCGTTGAATTGTTTTGGAGAAAGTAGCAAATACTTGTAGGGCTGCAACTATTGATTATTTTGTTAGTGATTATTCTAGATAACTTTTTCAATTTTATTCTTCATTGCCCAATGGTATAGCGCAAAATTAGCAGATCTACAAGCAACACATGTTGCTGTGGCATGTTGTGAGCTTTTAGATCTGCTTTTTCAAAGATTTTTATAAAAAGCTACAATTATTTTTTCCCTCAAAATCAACTATTTATAAAAATCGATGATCGATTCTTTGGAGAAAAAAACCGAATTGATTCATTCGAATCAATTAGTTTAGTTTTCAAAACCAACCCAACAGCTTGTGCTTATTGCGCTTGTCCTCTCAGCAGAGTGAAGGCAGTGGTCTGGAGACCCCCAGGGACCCTTGAGGGGGTTCCAGGGGGTCCCTAGCTACAGTAAATAAGTTAATATAGCACCAAAATCTGTTTAACCACTTTACTCTATAGGCCTACTGCACATTGGCTAGTTTAAAAAGATCTTGAATTTTATTTCATATTTATTTGGAAAGAAAAATCACAGCACAAATCTTGCATGAAATATGTTCAGATGGGGGCTCTGTGTCCAAATACATGTTCATTTGGGGGTCCATGACATGGAAAGGTTTGAGAGCCAGTCACCTAGAAACACAGACACTTCAACTCAGCTCCATGGTAACGTGTCAACACAGCAAGTCAACCGAACACTATACAGATCCTATTGGCTCCTGGGCACCAGGAAGTGAGGCAGCTGCTTCTCCAATAAGCCAATTTGTTTGGCATTTAAAAAAAAATATGGGTTTGACCCTCCCACAAAGCAAGATTGGTTGTGGGGAAGTCCAGTGCACTGATTTTACCCAGAGCACACTCACACACACACTCTCACTCACACACTTCTTACAAAAGTGAACCTAGATAAAAGTCACATCCAAGTGTCACTAATACACCCTTCCCAAGTTGAGTCCACAGCACTGAAGCTATGGTCCATGGGAAGAAGCTGGCCAAGGAGACCCTGTTGCCCTCTGTGCTGGAGGATGGCGACGCTGAGACGGAGGGTGAGAAGGAGCTGCTGGGAGGGAGAGACAGCAGACCCCCAAGCACACCTGGGAAAGATTTAAGCAGCGTGGGCAACCAGGTAGGCAATTCTCTCTCTCTCTCTCTCTCTGTGTGTGTGTGTGTGTGTGTGTGTGTGTGTGTGTGTGTGTGTGTGTGTGTGTGTGTGTGTGTGTGTGTGTGTGTGTGTGTGTGTGTGTGTGTGTGTGTGTGTGTGTGTGTGTGTGTGTGTGTGTGTGTGTGTCACTGTCATCTGCGTAGGCACATACTGATACACTTGATGCCATGGCAATCAACAAAATGTACTTACTATTTTTGTCCTTGTCTCATATCTTCTGGTCACATCATGTGTATATTCTCTATGTGTGTAATAAACTTGAGAACTTGTTGTCTGCTACTGCCCCACCCTTAGTCAGAGAGAGACTTTTAAGGACCACATGCTTGGTCAACTAAATTCACAACAAACACCCTACAGTCAGTACCTTTAACACATTTCTCTCCTTTCGTAAGACTACACTGACTACACGGTAAAATCCTTAGTGTTAATTCAACTCCTAGGTAAATTAACACTGATGATTTTACTGTGTACAAAGACGGAAGAGGAAGGTCTGTCAAGAGTCAAGGCACGCAGGGACTCACAGCTTTAGAAAAGTGGCCTTTAACCATGATTCTATACGCACGGCCGCTCTTTCCTTGCTTGAGGCAATTCACCAGCACAGACTAAAGACTTGATTATTTTCCTTTTATGGATCAAACTTTTGACCCCTCTGTTCTCCTGTGCATTCATTAAACACAGGCTACTTTGAGCCTCACCTTGAAAGTCTGTTTTAATTGCACTTTTATGTAGTCAGTTCACAGAAATGTGTGACTCGGGGTAGGTGGAAAAAGAATAATGTATGCAGGCAGGGGTCCTGTGTGGTACAAACCTTGAACGATGTGTTCCATACACATAGTGACCAAAGGCATCATTTCAGCTAAAAAGGTGGCGGCTTAAGCCCTAGCAAAACGTGTAGATCTACTATTTTAAGATCGGCACTCAGTGCCGATTGTTGTGTTTTTAATCGGCACTCAGTGCCGATTAAAAACAGATTAATCAGCAAAATAGGTTCAGAGATGGAGAAAATATGCATAAAATAATTGAAATTGAGGTTAAATGCGAACGCTAGGGGTTGGCAATTGCCTAATTCCCAAATGACGCCCCTGATCGCGACCATAATCCTTTCCCCACCAGAGTCATGGAGGTAGCATGCTGCTCTCGCTGCAAGAAAAGGCAGCGATAAGAACGGTTGGCAGTGACAGGACACAGCAGTGCACATGGGGGAAGTTGGCGATGACTAAAATTGGGAGCAAATTAATAAATGAATAACAGCCAGCTATGACCAATTTGTCCTGAAGCCTTTTCTCTCCTCTCTTTCCAGTGGACAGTTTCCCGCGCAGGGGTCGACTCACGTGGGCCGATTGCCCGACGCGCGAGCCCTGAGGAGGCGGTGCTTGACGGCGCTGAAAGAGGGAAGGGGGAAGAGGAGAAAGGAGTGAACAGTGAAGGAGAGGAGCTGGAGTGTGTCATCGCAGACGAGGACTATGACACCGACCTGGAGCTGGAAGGTGGGG
Organism: Gymnoscopelus braueri; assembly: GCF_963280865.1. NCBI lineage: Eukaryota > Metazoa > Chordata > Actinopteri > Myctophiformes > Myctophidae > Gymnoscopelus > Gymnoscopelus braueri. Next base: position 43,579,156 of record NC_137608.1, on the reverse strand, counting down.
GAGAGTCGATAATGAAAAAGGAGGGCGGGAGGCGTGGAAGGGTGGGCGACATCGTTAGACGTTGTGATAAAGGGCGTCAGAGAGCTAAGCGCCCGACAATCTCCCATCTCTGTCTTTTTTTTTTGACAGCCGAGAGAGAAATGGCTTACCGACGTGAGTCATGCATTTGACTCGAACACTTTCGTCCACCCCACAGACCTCCCGGCTTTTTACAAACTCTCCAGCATCACCTTGCATAAGAGCCCCTGGTTACGAGAGTAAAACTCATTGGCCCTCCACTGTTGATCCAGTTCCAACTGGCACACGCTTTGCAAACGCACGTCTCTCAGTTTTAATCGTTACCCCCTCACTCTCTCTGCCTCTCTCTCGCTTTTCCTCTCCCTCTGCCTCTCTCTCTGCTTTTGCCGCCTTCTGTCTACAGGGTCTCCGAATGATTGGTGAAAAGGGAGGGAACAGAATTGTGAAACAAAATAGAAACACCTACGCACTGTCGCCCACACATGTGGAGCCCTGCATCTTAATGACTCCATCTCAGCCTTTGTATCACGCTTTCCGTTTTTTTTGCCAGAAGTGAAAACCATCTGGTATGAATGAGCTCCTCAGACACGGTGGAACAAACCGGAGGGACATTTTCCAATGGAAACGCGAATAGAGCCCTCGTCTGAGGAAAACGCCAAAACTTGTTTTTCTCTCGCTCTCTTAGGAAGTATTGGTATTTGGTAGTGCATAACACACATTGGCTGATGTTTACTTCATTTACAGATATGCGGGAGGCGTACGACCCTACAGGACAGTCCCGCTACGTGGAAGCGTGCAGAGTTTTACAAGTGGTGCCCGCCTCGTACTTCCTGCGGTCCACGCAAAACACAGAGTTGTCCATGATGCACCGTGGCCTTGGGCCCCAGGTAAAGCCAAGGTCCCCTTTCTGAATGATAAAACCTTTATGGTCTTATGCCTGTTTTTCACTCATATGCCTGCGAGTGAAATAAATGAAGGCCATTCCATGACTTTCTCGTCATTGCTTTCATTGTTCCGGCTCAAATCAATGACCACTCGTGGGTAGGGATTGCATATTAACTCTCTCAGTGCCACGCCCCGAGATATCCCGAGTTTTTCCCGAGTACCCTCCGTGCCAGCACGAGAAATCCCGAGTTTTTACTTTTGACTGTGGTCGCGCTATTCTGTTTATTTTTCATGATCACTTTCGCTTCCTGACTCCTTCAGACTCATTGGGTTCCGGTTTCATGACGCAGATTCCGTTTCCGGTTCTAATTTTTTTTCCCGCGGTCATTTTTGGCCAGAATAGGGAAAGTCACGGTTTTTCACATGGTATAAAAAACGAACGGAGAGGTCCACGTCTACTCTCTTTGGTCTGGGTGACGATCAGTCATCGTAGTCGTGTATCGCATCGTAATTTAGCCCGATCAACGATTGTCGAAAATGTCAACATCCGGTTATGACCGGATGTGACGTGAGCCTGTTTTGGAGGGGGCGAGTGAGCCAGCGAGGTCATCAATGTGTCGATTTGTTGCTCTCTACTGGTAGAACTGTATTATGGGTTTAAAAACCCAATCAGATTATTTATTTGAATGAAAAATTACAAAATTAAAAAAAATATAAAAACGCAAATTTCTGGCACTGGGGGAGTACTTTATGAAAATACTCTTGGCACTGAGAGAGTTAAAGCAGTAAGCCACAAGAGGCCATGGTTTACCGTGGATTTTAGAACGGCTAAGACAAGACATATATTGAAGCCTGATGCGGAGCGGAAGGCCTCCAACCAACCATCTTTGGTTTGCTTTAGTTATAGTGTTATAAATAAAGCTTCGGGAAGTAAAGTTTTGTTTTTATTCTATTCTAAAAATGTTTGTTTATTTGTTTCACATAGTTTTCAAAGTTAGTTTTACCTATAATAACCTTGGCGTGTGTGCGTGCGTGCGTGTGTGCTTGTCTGCAGGGCACCACAGCTCTGGCAGTTCCCCTGGTAACCAACACTTGCATCCAGAGGCTCAACCTGAGAGATAATTGGATGGAAGGAGCGGGCGGGGCAGCCATGGCTGAGATGTTAAAGGAGAACTGTTACATTACAGGTGATTGTACTGGACACTCCCTGTCTCCTATCTGTCTTTCACGTTCAGCTCCTCTCTGCCACCCAGCACACTCATACCCCCATTGTGTGCCACTGTTACAACCTGGAGTCCCCCATTTAACACTCACTGACTGTCAGCAGGGGTCATCAGTACACTGACAAAAATGGACTTGGTAAGACCTGTCTATGTCCGTGGCAAATGTTTGATAAAAGAACTGACTGTGATGATGAGACCCAATAATTGAAATCCCAAACTTGGACCATGGTGCATTAATGCCTGAATGCAGCCAATACACAGTGACTGACGTTTTCTTCACACTAGGTTGGACACTGATTTAATGAATGCAGAAATTCGCCCATTTTGTATGTCCTTAGCAAAAATAAAGTTTGATGGATGACCATCACAAGAGGGCATGGTGATGATGACCCCTGACTGTCAGTCATATTTCGTTGCTGTCGGGCAGAAACATTGATCTCCAGCTTTTAAATGTTTAATGTGAAAGTGGTTAAATCTGTCTTTCGCTTTTATACATTTTTAAACTAATGCAAATTTGTTCAAAGAGCTCATAATGAAAAAATAACTACATTGTATCCATTGGGACATAGGTTCTTTTTTCCATTTACTGAAAAGTAATGATTTTGGATATACAAGGTTCCTGCCTGAAGGCGATGATTATACATATATGTTAGAGTAACCTACAGGGAGATTCCTGTGAAACATGAGACGTGCGCAGGCACACTTGGGTTGACATAATTTCGCATATACAGGATTGCTCACTAATTAAGTACTATGCTAATTGTGACATTTCTGAGCCGCGAGACGCAGACTCTAATTTCTTTCTTTCTCTTTTTAATGGGACCACAAAAGGGTTCAATGTTTACACGATGAGTACTGATGAGATAGCCAGCAAATATGAATTATCCTGATGGAACAAAAAAAAAACATACAAAAGTTTGAACAACAAATCTGATGCGAGATCCATTTGGCTCCATTTCATTTGTACCACACCTGACCCTTGACCCGGAATGTACACAGGATTAATCCTTTAATCCTTTAATGTCGTAGGGGGGTCCAATTGATTCCATTTGTACACACTTCTGTGTTTGTTCCTCATCCCAGAGGTGGACCTGTCAGACAACAGACTGGGGGAACACGGGGCCAGGGCTGTGGCCATCATGCTACAAGAAAACACCACCCTGGTGGCTCTCAACCTGTCTGGGAACCATCTGAACAGCCAGGCTGCTCAGCACCTGGCCCGGGCCCTCACCACCAACACCAAACTGCAGAGCTTGGACCTCAGTCACAACACCATGGGAGATGCAGCAGGTAGTGGAACCAGAACCACCAGGGTAACACTTCGTCTTAAGAGGCACATTCATTCATTCACTGAGCTTAACACACAGTCATGCACCCCACACGGAAGTTTTGGAACAGCCAGTACCAAAGACCGACTCTCCTCGCTAATTTTGCCCCGTCTATGAGCACTCATCCTGGGCATAGAAGCCACTGGGGAAAAAATATCTACAAACCCACCCTTAACTAATGATACATTAACTCTTTGACTGCGGACGACGCGATAACGCGTCAAGTGCTACTTTGTCCAGTTGGCCGTCGACGCGCTCGACGCGCTGGACGCGCGTTCATTGTTTAATCTCTGATTGCGCTATGCTGCTTAATATTCAATGTTATTCTCGAGTTCCACTTACTTCACGGACATCTGCATCCGGTTTCATGACCTGGATTCCGTTTCCGGTTTTTGATTCTTTTCCCCAGTCATTTTCGTCCAAAATAGGTAAATAAACGGTCTTTCACACGGTATGACGGACAAACGGACAGTTTCTCTTCTATAATCTATGGTCTGGGTGACGATCAGTCATCGCCGTCGTGTATCACGACGGCATTTTGGCGATCAAAACAATCTGGGACGACGTCACTTCCGTTTTCATGTTTTTCTCTGTCTAATCTATCAAGAAGGCTGAGAGAGACCCAACGACCTGATCTAGCTGTCATGTGCTGCACTCTAGTGGCGGATTTGTGCTGGGTCTTTACATTATGTCCCCTTAAATTATTTTCATGAGAAAAATTCAAAATATAAAAATAAAAAAACACGAAAATTGCTGGCACTGGGGGAGTACTTTATGAAAATACTCTGGCAGTCAAAGAGTTAACGTTGGTTACGTCATAATTACTTAAATAATGTCATTATTACATAATGATACTGTTACTTTTTTCTAATAGATAATATGTAATTTTGTCCAATCTGTATGGTAGAGTATGTTAATACAGAACAATATAACTTATACAATTGGGATGGTTGTATTTTGTCCCTGCTCTTCTATTGAGACATTTAGATTGTGTCAAAGGTCATGTCTCAACTATAGACACAGGATCTGACACAAATTTCACAATTCATGATGAATTAATGTATGAGTTAATCATGAATTAAGTGTTAATTAAGCGTTAATTACTTATGACGAAGTGTTACCAGTCACAGTATTGTAGATACTCCTGGTCAAATATAAGTCAAATTTGTACTTGAGTTGTAGTACTGGAATACTTGCTTTTAAAGATACTTTAAGATAAGTATTCAAAAGTACAAATTACAAAGTACATATTCCTTTTAATATCAGTGCATTGCTGTCTACACATTTTGTCATTTCCACCCAAAATTCAAGTTTTTCCAGAATTGTTCAAAGATTTCTTGTAAAATAATAAAATAATAATAATAATAATAATAATAAAATAATAGATGAATAAAATAAATAAATACAGTATTAGTGAAAATAGCAGAACTAAAAGCTCACAACATGTAGTGATGGGACACATTATGAGCTTGTAGATCTGCTATTTCCATTATATTTGAAATAGGGCTTAAGTGGTTTTCATAATGTATCCATTCCTAGAAATGTATTGGAGTCAAAAGTGCAATATTTTCCTTTGGTGGAGAGTATCCAAAAATACAAATACTTAAGTAAAGTACAGATACTCCAAAAATGAAATTTTAAGTACATTACTCAAGTAAAAGTATGTTGTTACTGTCCACCACTGACCACAGTGAGAACATCTCTGTGGCTGTTTTTCTTGTTGCTTGTGAGGAGAATAAGGAGCAAATGACAGCTCTCTTTGATCTACGGTGCTTTCTGTTGTTTTCTAATTGGTCATTTACCATTTGAAAACAATAATTTAATGTGACTTTTCCTTTTAGTCACGCCCGAGGGAAGGCCCACGCAGGTCGAAACCGGTCGGCGTCTTTAGACTGGCTTTTTAAATGCTTTTATTTTAGCTACATGCCCTGAGACGTTAAAGGCTTTTTTAATCATGTCCATGCTCGTCCGGAGTGTGCTGGGAGTTAGCCTAAGGGCTTCCTTTTCATCAATAATTTAACGTTACGCTTCAGAAAACACAGCAAATACAGCAAGTTGAACTATTGTTCTCTAGGGAAAAATGACAGACAGACAGACAGACAGACAGACAGACAGACAGACAGACAAGTTACGTATAGGTAAGTAGGTTGATCAATCTTTATTGATCCCTCCTGTGGGATCAATCCGGTCCAGAAAAACAGGACAGTAGATGCATGTTGCTCACATATGCACATTTACTTACAAACAGCTTGTTATTTAGACAGAAAATAGGTTTACCAGGTATCCTAGTTACTTTGTAGCATTCGTTGTTTTCTTAGCACTCAACTTTCTTCGACCACTTAACTTGGCGTTTGTTGACCAGGGTTCATGGAATTTACTATAAGATGTGGCCACAAGATCCTTATCATTGTAAGGCTTAACTGACTGAACTGTAACTGTCAGCAAGTAAGAGCACCTCTTATCTCCTCTGTTGTTCTTCTCTCAGCTTGAGACATTTACTTCTAAACTAAACAAAAACAGGCAATACCACATGAACAATATGCCTGCAATAACTGGGCAAAACATACTGTATAGGATTTATAGAGCCTTGTTTTTTTTTCTCCAAAATATGTATTTTCCTTTGACCGATGAGATGCATGAATTGAGACTTTGCCTGTACATGTTAAGGTAACCGTTGTATGTACTGTATTTCAGATACATTTAATTCATATACTGCCTATCTCTATTTGTACTACGTACGTTCAGTTAGTTGCCCCGTTCAGGCAGAAAACATTGAGGGTCAGACATACAACAGCTGCATGTTTGTCTGCTATACCCACTGGGCTTCTGTGTAAAGTAATTACCTAATCGGAAGGTCTGGGGAAAGAAATTACCCCTCAGGACCAAGGAGTCAATTTGTCTAAATAACAAAGCTTACTGTAGATACATCATCTATATTACTATTAAATAGAATTATTGTATACAGGACTTTGTATATCAGCCATCTTTACATGGTACACTTGCAGTGGTACCCAAGAGAGTAGAGAAATCCATGGCACGAACACTGGGAGTAACTCTGGTAATAAGACTGTGCTCATGCATGCATGTGTAATCCCCACGACACCTTGTTCCCACCCACGGTCCTCCCATTCCACCTCCCACACACACACACGCACACGCACACGCACACGCACACGCACACGCACACGCACACGCACACGCACACACACACACACACACTCCCCAACCCCATTCTCTTGCACGACGCAAGTAATGGATTAGCGACTATAGGCCCTATTCTTCATGCAAGCCAGTCGGAGGACTCGTGTAGAAGATTGTGGCATTCAAAGGTCAAGGATATGTGCCTTAATTAAAACGTCTGTCAATTATCATGTGGATGAGCTTTGTGACAGGTACCTTATGTTAGAGTGATAGGCCAGGAGGCAGTGCACAGTAAAATCCTCAGTGTAATTGAACTCAAGAGCGTATGCAAATGGAACCAAATACATCTGGTACCATTTGTACTCTCAGAGTTATAAATGGATATATTAAGACTGAAGATTTTATTGTGTGGGTGTATGATGCAGGTAATTGGAAATAACGCTCTACTGCAAGAGTGACAATCTCGTCTCATCTCTGTGTGCGCGGCTATGATTCATACGCGCATTTAATTTATTTCAGCTCTCTCCCACTGTAGAAATATCAAAGGATATCCACATGTGGTTTGGGTGCACTCTTGCATACAGGCCTCTTGTGAGTTAAGTACACCGATATAACACACTGGCATTTTATGAGATTCCAGCTTTGGCATTATTGCGTTCTCACAAAGCCGAGTTAGAAATCTTATCTCTGTGGATGAGTTGACGGGGCCATCTCTTGTTTCTCTTCCTTCCCCCCGGGTCTCCTCGCTCAACAGCACTGTCATACATTGAAATATACATTGCTGGGAACTCAGGGGAATATAGATGGGTAGATGGGAGGGAATATACATGTTACTTTCAGAGGCTGATCATGGGTAAGTATCGCAGTAAAACGTAATAATTCATTCATTAAAAATGTAAAAATAGATCCTTAGTGGCTTACACTTACACTTAAAGGAGAGATCCGGACATTTTAAGTGTTATCTTTGATGTGTCGCTAATCACTCACCATCATTGAAATGGACGTTGAGTTATTCCAGAGAGTCGCCTGTCGTGCAGTCTGGCGAGACGACGCTGGTTGCTTGTTTCTCTCACAGAACCTGGCGTCTGTGGAAGAAACAAGCAACCAGCGTCGTCTAGTTCTGCACGAACGATAGTTCGTGCGCGACTTTCAGTGCATGTTTGAGTATCATGAGACTCCACAATGAGCAGTAGTAGAGAAAAAACGAACTTTGCATCGATTATAATAGACGATTTTCACTCTTACACGGGCTCCCATTATGCCACGGAGGGGGTCGCCAGACTGCACGACAGGCGACTCTTTGGAATAACTCAACGTCCATTTCAATGATGGTGAGTGATTAGCGACACATCAAAGATAACACTTAAAATGTCCGGATCTCTCCTTTAACTGTACAAATTAGTGTGCTTCCTTTCAAATAATTAGAAAATGCTTGTAGACTGCTTTAATTTGCTTGATAAAGAAAATGTTTAATTGCAATGTTTAAGTAAAAGACCTTCTCAGGTCCTTGACCAAAACAAGCCCATTTAGAATCACCTATATTTCTCACACGTCACACATTTACAGGTGTAAAAGAGTGGAGGAAATTCATTTTTTTTAAATTATTATTGAGCAAGACAGTGTGCAGGTGTTTTTTATTCTTCGTTCATACTCCACCAACGCACCTGTCACAAAGATTCTATTCAGGCCACCAGGCCATCTGGCATCTGAGATTTTGCATACTAAATGAAGGGTCCTGTCACCATCACAGCAATAACCCATAATATTTTAGATTTGATGATGTCCTTGTCCTTACAAAGCTGCATTATGGTAAATGTTGACATGTGTGTATTTTTTTCCTTGTTTGTTTGTTTGTTTGTTTTCTCAGGGGAGAAACTAGGGGACTGCCTGTGTGAAAACACTGGGCTGAGATCACTGAGTCTGGCCTGGAACACATTACGAGGCAGAGGAGCCGTGCTGCTGGCCAAGGGCCTCGGGGTAACTCACTTGGACATCCACGTTTGATCATAACACAAAAGCCAAATTCATACTCCATCACAGATCGCTTGACGGTGTAACTTTTCAGCAAGTGACACTGTCACTTGTATGAATTAGGCTAAATGGTAGAAGCACCGACCCGGGTAATCTTGGTAATCACATCACAGATTAAATCAATTCAAAGAAGACGGATGTTTCTACTTTCCTTTAAACCACACTTGTATCAGACAGAAAGGAAACGTTTTATCTTGTTTGAGGAGCGTGACGGCCATTTGTGCTCACATTTCTCGCTACGGCGCTTCGGATCAGATATGACTTTCTCAGTTTCTTTATCCATCTTTCAAAGCGCACAACAGTGAAAGTAACAGGATGCAAATCCAGTTGCATTCAAATTCTCTTAGTTATTAGGTGATACATATAGGCTACAAGTAGGGGTGTGCCGATATATCGTCCCGCGATATATCGCGATACGTTTTCGTGACGATATGTATCGTTTTGGAAATTTATTTTGTATTTATTTTTATTTTTTACAATAATAATAATCAGGCATGCAAACAGCCCCGAGGTGAAAAGGGTGACAACATGTTGTTGTTTTTCGGGTCAGGTGTCACACTATTGCCCTATTTGGATTCAAAGTTTGCATGTCGTAATAATTTGTTTGCATTTGCTTTTTTTCTCCCCCATATATTTTCATAATAAAAAAGTGCGTATCGTAACGTATCGAAATCGTATCGAAGTTGTGAGCCCAATACCGTATCGTATCGTTTCGTGAAATTAGTGTATCGGCACACCCCTAGCTACAAGTGATATCACAATACACATACAGTAGCACTTCTATACATGAATACTGTACATGAATATACAGAATAGCATACACACAAAATGCTTTGTTTTGCCAATGGGATCAGTAAAAAAGAACAGAAGCAACGTTTAAATCTTTGAAAAGGCCACGTCTGGTATTTATCAAGCATCTAAGAGCGGCGGTGCTGAAGTACAATCAGTTTGGCCTTTACCATCTTAATGACTGACGTGGTCCAGGAGACATAGAGCATGGCAGGCTGCTCTGATAGGCTGGATAGATATGGGACCCAGAGCCTTATTAATGTCAGATCCATACCTCTGGCTTTCTGTAATCGGATCTGTTTCCTTACTCCTCACTTAATCTGGTTAGAGAATATCCCAAGTCTTTATTTGTTACTGCACAAGAGAGACGGCCTAGCGTCTGCTTTCTTAATGACGGTTTAGCAAATTACACTTGCATTCCTGTGTTCCAGGCAAACATATTCCTCAGGTCACTGGATTTGTCATATAATGGCATGGGGAGAGAAGGGGCCGTCGCTTTAGGAGAGGCACTCAAAGAGAACAACGTCCTTGAAGAGCTGAATATAAAGTACGGTACATACCTTTGTTATCTGTGATCTGGTAATCATGTTACAGAATCTTTTGAGTTCAGAGAGGGCAAAGGTTGCTTCTCTTGCCTGGACCTCCCTTCATCAGGCAGAAATGGCAAGTATGCCATCTTTTACCTTGTTTGGTCATACAAATGAGGCAAAAAGGTTCGACAAAACAATCTTAGTTGAAACTCTGCACCTGCATCTTAAATGGATGGTGATGATTCATGCAATCTCAAAGTACAAAACTAGAGTCTCAGGCAAAGCAAAGTTTGCATCAGAACTCCCAAAGCCAAATTGCTTTGAATAATATCATCTAAAAACACCTTTGGAGATTGCTTGCTCCACACTCCAGTTACCCGTTGTATTTTTGCTGTTATTGTTTGTTTGTCATCACAGCAACAATCGCATACCCCCTGAAGGAGCTATCCGCCTTGCCATGGGCCTCGGAGTAAACAAGACGATTAAATCCCTCAACGTAAGCTGTTCGGGAGGAGACTGACTCATGTTTAGGAAGTCAACAGGGGGCATGCATTGATAAAACATAAATAGATGAATCATTGCACTGCTTTTTAATGTCAACATATAAGCACGGTTCACAGAGACTTGCACATGAAAGGACTGCATAAACTTATGCACACTAATCAACCATTTACAGCAACATTTAACCACATGAACCCATGCGTCCCTCCTTATTCTGTGGCGAACATTTGGTGAAAATAGCCAATGGCAATTTTCGGTGAAAGGATTTTGTGTAGATAGAAAAAAGGTGGGGACCTAGTAGACCCTGGGGGGGTCATATATTATATGTCAGTCAATGACATATAAGTGGTTAATAGTTTACCAGGGTTGAATATACGTAGAATTTGACAGCTTATCTGTATATGAACAGGTCAATTTGTGGAAATTGAAATTAAGGCACACAATTACAGTTGTCTAATGTCTATATGGTATTTTGACATGCCTCGGCATGCATTTGTAATTGGGTTTTATATATTTCTCTTTTGCCAGATGGGTCGGAATCCCATTCTGAGTGCCGGCTGTTATGGGATCCTCAAGTCTCTACAGGGAAACCCAGAGTCGGCCATGGAGACTCTCGTCTTCTCAGTACGCCATCATGTGACCCATCTATCATTTTCTGCATACCGTCGCTGTCGGGTGGAAACCATTTATGTCCAAAACTGTTGCTTTTCTATGAATGAAAACATTGATACAATGTAGTTATCATTTAGTCACAAGCTCTTGTTAATACTTGTCATTAATTCGATATTTATAAAACCCACAGATAGAATCAAAAATGGTAAAAAAAAGCAGATCTACAAGCTCAACGCGTCGCATCGCGTCACATTGTGAGCTTGTAGATCAGCTATTTTTGCTACTTTTGAGTGATGAAGTGGGGCAATAATTTACGAAAAAAAGAAAAAAAAAGTTCAAGCATGGATATGCAGTACAAGGTTTCTGCCCGACAGCAGAATATACACTCTTGCTATACAAGTCATTCAATTTTACCCATCATATCCCTCCCCGTCTCTTCCTAGGACATCACTGTGAATCAGGATTTTGAAGACTTGTACAGCGCTGTGAAAGAGATAAACCCAAACCTCAAAGTGAAACACGGAGGAATAATTGGCACATTCAGAAAGCCAGTTGCTTCAACAGTGTCTCTGTGATTGCAGCCAGAAACGTGCAGAGGGCTTCCTTTGAAACCCTACATTTCCATGGACTGGCTCATCACCATTGGGTGCTCTATAGCCAAAGCCAAAGGGTGGTTTACTTGAAAGAATATCACAGACACGTTTTTACAGCATATCCTGTTGAATGAAATGTAATTAGTGCAAATTCAATTTGCTAGATGCCTAAATTATTCAGGTAATAATGCCAGAGATCAACTGCAAACAACCACAAAATAAAAATGTCTGCTATTTCCTTGAACTATCTAACCAAGTATAGTCATATTCATACCTTTGCACAGTGTGTGTGTGTGTGTGTGTGTGTGTGTGTGTGTGTGTGTGTGTGTGTGTGTGTGTGTGTGTGTGTGTGTGTGTGTGTGTGTGTGTGTGTGTGTGTGTGTGTGTGTGTGTGTGTGTGTGTGTGTGTGTGTGTGTGTGTGTGTGTGTGTGTGTGTGTGTGTGTGTGTGTGGGGGGTGGGTGTGTCGACGCTGAGGTGTACTCCGGTCCATGAGACTCGCCAGTAACTTCTTTTCACCTGCAGTTAGGAATTTCGGCAGGAGAGCGTCATGACATGCACAGAGGTTCCCACTATCTCCCCCAGAACAACCAACCGGGGTTGATAGGGCAGCAAACAAGGACATAATCCCTCTCCGATTTCACCCTAAATAACTCCAGTGTGTTAACCACTTGAACCCCAGCATCCACATTCTGACATTAGACAAAAATAGCAGATATACAAGCTCACAACGCGTAGAGATTTGGTATAGTCAGATGTTGGTCGAGATTTGGTGTAGACGGAAAAAAAGCGATCCAAGTACAGTTGCAACTCAGGTCTGCTTTACTAAGAATAGAGGGTTTAAGTGGTTAAACGCTCTATATTTAGTTGACAGGGGTCCTCCAGGGCTCTAAACTGCGTTCCCCCCAGAATAGGGATGCTAGGGTTAAAAGTTCCCATCACACAATGATTTGGCGGCCCCCCTGTAGTAGCTCTGAGGACACCCTAGGGTCCCCTGTTGAAGACTAAGATGTTTTACACAGCCAAAATAGTCCAGGAATGGTTCTACAAACATGACAATTATTTTAGGTTAATGCAGTGGCACACACTGACATACTAGAAGAGTAGATATCATCATTTCACTGAAACTCCAATTTAACATTAAAAGAATGTGTGTAATTAGAATGATTAACATTTCACTGAGCAGGTGTTTTTAAATGAAGCGAAAGTGTGTCGTTCTAAAAGGTAGGCTGCTAAAGCACTACATAAATATAAAAAGAATGTGAAAAGCTTTGACATCATTTTACTGACAGTAGTGGATGATGTCAGTTGGAATATTCTCCTGTACAATAAACGGAATAATTAAAATGTACTCATTGTATTGTAAAAACAACAGTGCGTTCAAACTAACCATTAAAAGCTACTGAATATCTGGCCCACATACTGTATTGCATTAAATTAACATTACTACAGGACAGTAATCCACACATAAATGAGCTGAAAAGCTGTAGTGCATGTTTGCAACATAGGCCGTTTGCGTGGACGCTTCTCGGCATGACTGTATTTATGTGTGCATGCTTGCATGTGTCTTGAATAAGAATATTAGAATTGACAGTTAAACTGCAGCAGGAGTCTGTGAAGCTGCTTTTATGATGTTATCAGCAGCACAACGCATCCTGCTGCTTATCAGCTTCTAGAGCTCGGAACATTCCACCATTCATGTTTATGTGAAATTAAATTGAAAATTATAGTAAAACTTAAAAAGTATATAGACAGTTTAAAGGGGTTACACTTTAAGGCTTTAACATTTTAATCTGGACTTAAAGTTTAAACTATAGAGTTCATAGTTTAAAGTACAATATATTTTGGACAAATATAACAGTGAAAAGAGACAACACGATGTCTGTTTCAGTTCAGATGATTTGTGATCAGCATTTACTATAATATTGCACTGCTTCATTATCCTACTGTATTTACCTGCATTGTGTGGTAAAAACTAAATTGTATGGATTAATGAAATAACAGGGAAGAAACGGATAAATTGATTTTGAAAGTAATTAGTCCAGGCCTAATTGTGGAGCCTACAGTATATAACTTTCCACACAAAGTCCTTTTGTGTACAGTAAGTTGGTCAACAGCTGTGGATCTCTGCCCAGAATAATCCTCTGTGTCAATTTAACTCTGAAAGTGAAATGGATCCAAATTGACCCGAAGGCTTCGGGTCAATGTGGTTCCATTTGTAGACTGTCAGAGATAAACTAGAAAAAAGCAGTTGCTTGAGAAACTTTTGGGCTCGCTGAAAGCAAATATATGCACAGTAGAAATAGTGTTTGAGAGGAATGTAGGCCAAATGTCCAAAGAGTAGATATATACAGTAGTAGTAATTTGTAAAATATTGATTTAAAAGCATAAATGGATTTAAAATAAACAGCATTTCAGTGTATTGTAACTTTTGAAGTATAAAATGTTTGAACAGAATTAGTGTTTGAATGGAATCACTTCATTACATGAATACATTGAGGAGAGAAAGCATTTTAAATTAATTCAACTGTCAAAACTAAAAGTTGTTTAGCAGCAAATCAGATCGGGTGTTGTTAGGCGGTTGCTAATCTCTCAAGACAGATCCTGCAATCCCCCCAAAAGATCGATTTCTTCTTCTTTTTTTTTACCGAATGGGTTCCCCGATTGGGCGGTCGCTTGTTGATAGGGCAAACAGGTAGTTGCGAGGCAGTAGCATGTGGTTGCGGGGGCAACATCAGTGAGGGACAGGGACTGTATACTGTATATGCTATGTTGAAGTAATAGGACTGCAAAAAAGGTGGAATTCTCATTTTTTCGGTAGCAGGTAGCAGAACATTTTAAAGTTTGAATGAAGTGTCTAGGTGAAAGTATGAAAGAGCAGCAAGAGCGCAAAATAATTGCAACAAAAAAAAGTATCTCTTCCCAATATTTAAAAAAGTATAAAAACTTTCCAAAAGTTGCAATAAATAATACATTGAAAAAGTTATTATTTCAATATTTCATTAAGTAGACCTAAAGATGTCCAAAAAGTTTAATACATCCACATGACACCATCAATTATTAGCTGAACATTTTAAAGTTTGAACACAATGTTCTAGCTCAAAGTACGTGGAAGTCAGAATAAAGTGTATGCATATGCCCAGCCAGCCCACTAATTAATACTCTGTATTTGACTGTATTGAAGCAGAGAATGTGCTCCTTGCAGCCACCAGACTAAATTACCTGTTAGACACTAATTGCAGCACATTAATAGTCACTGGGTGAATGGTGGTGACACAGTGTCTATGAACCTTCAAAAACTTGTTTTCCACCAACTTTTTCAACAGTGTAGAGCTGACTATGCCTTATGCCATTGGTTATTATCAATCATTTTCATGTCAGGGACCCCTGGATTAATATGTAATTATGTGGGCCGTGAGGATATTGCAAGTGGGCTCCCAAATGAATGGCAAAACGGTTTTAATGATACTTTTATATTAATATTAAAACATGTTTTTTTTT
Organism: Gymnoscopelus braueri; assembly: GCF_963280865.1. Classification (NCBI taxonomy): domain Eukaryota; kingdom Metazoa; phylum Chordata; class Actinopteri; order Myctophiformes; family Myctophidae; genus Gymnoscopelus; species Gymnoscopelus braueri. The sequence continues at coordinate 43,564,005 of NC_137608.1, read as the reverse complement.
ACACCACCTCCTGGCTCAAGGAATTAATGTCATTTCTATCATCGCAAGAAATACTCCTTCTCTGAGGTGAGCACCTCAGATACTCTGACGTTAACCCCGCCCCCATTGTATCCTGGTTATTTTTTTTAATCTACTTTCTTTTTGTCTGAGTTAAGTTTTGTTTTGTTTTTGTTTTAGGTTTTTTGTTTTCCTTGGTCAATGTTTAGTCCTGTCTGTGTCTTGTCATGTCCCATAAAAGTAAAAGAAAAAAATCATGGTCATATGTTAAAACCGATAACCAACCTTCATTTCTCTGTACCACCTGTTTCACCAATAAAATATATATATAAAAAAATGATTTTTTTGAATATATATTCTTCAAAAATAGCAGATCTACAATATCAGTGTGAGCTTGTAGATCAGCTATTTTTGAATATCCTAAATATGAAATAGGACTAAAATACAGTTCAACTGATTGTGATGATGTATGTTAACTCATTTATCTGGGGACCCCCTGGAAGCCCTCAAGGACCCCTGGGGGTCCCCGGACCCCACTTTAAGAACCACTGCCTTACAATAGTACCCTTTAGCCTAGATAGGCTATTGATCAACTAATCAAGTCTAATCATCACCTGGTCCCTGCTGCAATCAGCTTGTATTTACTTATCCCCACGTGTTAATCAACTAGCCACTGTGGCAGAGATCCAGTGGTGTAAAGTAACTAAGTACATTTACTCAAGTACTGTACTTAAGTAAAAAAAAAAAATGTATTTTTACTTTACTGACTGAGTATTTCCAATTTTCTGTACTTTTACTTCTACTCCACTACATCTCAGAGGCACTACGAGTATTTGAAAGCTTTAGTAACTAGTTACTTTGTAGATTTTGATTATTATTACAAAACATACATTAACCACTTCATCCCTATATACATTTCGGCCATTTGAAAATACAAGCTCACAATGTGTCACCATGTGAGGCATTGTGAGCTTGTAGATCTGCTATTTTCAAAAGATTTTTATACATTTGAAAACTTCATTGTGAAATGGGCCCTTCTGCATAATGAGTCCTTTCTACTTTTGGTACTTTAAGTCCATTTTTATACCAATACTTTTGTACTTTTACTCATGTACATTTTAGATACCAGACTTTTACTTTTGTTAAAAGAGTATTTCTACGTTGCCGTATTGATACTTTTACTTAAGTAGAAACATTCTAGTACTTTTTCCACCACTACTGCAGAGATCTGTGGTGTTAGGGTTAAACATTAACTCTGGGTTTACCTCCACTCAGCAGTCAGTCAGACAAGTTTGTCTGCATGACTGCATCATAGGAGTAACGATGGCTGCCAGTTCTACGTGGGTCAGAAACACTCGGGTTATAAGATGTTCCCTGGATCTGCTGAAAGTTAAAACCAGGTAAAGTTTTACACCTTTACTTCATTCACGCGTGTTGTTTAGTGGCCGAATGATCGGCATACACAGTGTGAAAATATATAACATTCCTGCATGTCATCTACAGCTTGCTCATTTCTACAGTGTATGCACTCAGTGCTCACTGTGTGTTTTCAACAGCTGTTGAAATACTGTGGAACAGTGCAGTGGTGGAAGCAGTACTGACATATTTTACTTAAGTAAAAGTAGCCTATCAATATTGCAATGTAAAAATACTCTGTTACAAGTAAAAGTTCTATATTAAAAATGTACTTGAGTAAAAGTATAAAAGTATTGGCATCAATGTGTACTTAAAGCAACAAAGTAAAAGTACTCCTTATGCAGAATGTCCAATTTCACATGTTTTCAAATGTATAAGTTGTATAAAAATCCTTTGAAAATAGCCGATCTACAAGCTCACAAGGCATAATTGCATATAGCATGGCGATGCATTGTGAGCTTGTAGATCGGCTATTTTCAAATGGCCGAAACGTATGGGTTGAAGTGGCTAATCTATGTTTTGCAATAATAATCAAAATCCACCAAGTAACTAGTAACTCAAGTTTTCAAATAATTGTAGTGGATTAAAAGTACAATATTTGCATCTGAGATGTAGTGGAGTAGAAGTAAAAGTACTGAAAACTGGAAATACTCCAGTAAAGTAGAAATACCTCAAAAAAACGTAAGTACAGTACTTGAGTAAATGTACTTATAGTTACTTTACACCACTGCTGATTTAACTGTTTGGTTATATTTGTACACTCTCAGAGTTACAAATGTAATACTGAGGATTTTACTGTGTAGCCTAGCCTACACTTTGCCAAACTCTAATCATTTGCCTGACTGTTGAACTTTGTCCTAAAGCTGCAATGACTGCTCCTATAGTCCTATGGCAGTGGTTCCAAACCTGGTGGGCTGTGAGGATATTGCAAGTGGACCCCCAATATATGGAAATATGTGGAAATATGGAGACACAGCAACAATTATGTGGAAATGTACAGAGACAAAAATACCCCAAAGGAGTGAGAACAAAATAGCAAATTTAATCATTGTTATATGCATATCTTGATTGCACAGTAACATAATTTTGCCACCAGACATTTATTTGAAGTTTCCAACGTGACTATACCTCAAAGAGCTGAGTCCTGTACTATAGGTCTGTGTGATCAATAACATGATGATAAAGCATCAATTGAGCACACTCCACATCATGGCACAGTAATCTCGGTTGTGAGATAGATGCTGAGTAATATCTCTGCTTATTATTCACATCTCTTTGCAGACATTGTTCATCAGTTAGGAATAATACTCCGTAATACGCCTTCAGGAGGAGACTGACTCATGTTTTGGAAGGAAGCATCCATTGATAAAACATAAATAGATGGAGCGGTGTAACTGCATGCTTCGTTTTTAATGTCAACATAATGGTTCACACAGAGACACCTAAAATGACTACATAAATGTATGCACCTTATTCGAACATGCACAGCAACATGAACAATAGCGTCCCAATTCTGGGGGCGAACATTCAGTGAAAATGGACGATCTCGAAGCTCACATCGTGTTGCTATGTTCGCTATTTTCTAAAATATATGAACTTTTTTTTTTTTATATTCCCCGAAGAGGGCAGGCACACCAGGTTGCAACCAATGAATTGTCTATGCATGGTTGCCTTCAGCATGGAGTGCAACTTTTTTGTGTCATGTTTGTGTAGGAGGCTTTCAGAGAGCAGTGACAGGGGCTGGTTTCGCTCCCTGTTTGTTCACAAGGTGGATGCCAGGACAGATGCCCACTCCAACCTGCTGTCAAAGAAGGAGACCAGCAACCTGTACAAAATACAATGTAGGCACACATGTCCTTCTCCTCCATTAGCAAGTGTTCTATAACAGTGATTCTCAACCCTTTTCACTTCAAGGATCACCAGGCCACTGACCCCCATTTGAAAAGATTTGTTCTCATCTCTGGTACCCCAATGTACACTGTAAAATCCTCAGTGTTTATTTAACTCTGAGCGTGTACAAATGGAACGTAAGGGTCCATTTGGTTCCATTTTCTACTCAGAGTTACAGACTGGTAAGGGTCCAATTGTTCCGCCTGTGGTCCCCGGGACCTGACGTTGGGAACCATGTGCTATAGCCATGACTGAACACACATTTAGTTTGTAGTGAAGGGTTGCGCAGGATATATGGATGCACCGATTGGGAGATTCTGGGCCGATACTGATGTTTAAAATAACAATTTGGCCAACAGCCAATGCCAATAAACATTCTTTTATTTGTTTGTTTTGTTTTTGTTGTTATTTATTTTCCCCTTTACCGATACCGATGTAATAAATAAATCGGTGCATCCCGAGGATCAAGCCCAATCTTTGGGACTTGACTTGACTTTTGGGCATGATCGGTCATTCCCCAAAAATCTCTAAGTAACAAATAACACTGAGGATTTTACTGCCAAAGGGAAAGTAAACAGACTACTATTAGGGCTGTCCCTTGACTAAAGACATTCTTAGTTGACTAATAGATAGTCACAGAAATGTGTCAACTTTTTAAGTTGAGAACTGAGCATTCTAATGCTGATTCCACAATGGCTACTGGATATTGTCCTAATACACTGGTAGAATAATCTAGAGTTTACAAGGGATGTGATCATCATTTTTGAAGAAATAATGTGTTCAGCATGAAATATATAGCAAAAACATCACTAATCAGCTAACAACATTTTGGACTGATTAACTATTTGACTATTTGACTGAACACACATTTACTTTGAACAGAGTGATTAGACAGGGTCAAGCCTGTCTCATTGCCATACATACACAGTAAAATACTCAGTGAATAGTATCCATTTGTAACTGTGATAATGAACAAATGTAATCAAATGGACCTGTAATAATGGTATGGATAAATTGACAGGATTTTACTGTTTGACTGGATTCAACTGAAAAAACTTTATCACAGCCTCTGTGTGACATTCAGTTTGATACTGGTAAACAGTGAAGTCATTATCATAATGTAATGTGTTCTTATCGTAATGTAATGGGTTATTATCATAATGCAATGTGTTATTATGATAATATAGTATTGGCCCCAGGGACATCAGAGAAAACGAAATGTAGCACAAGAGCTCAGCCCTGGGATGCATTGCGTTACATTATACAATGTGGATCAGCTACAAACTGCTACCATTGGTAAACACATGCTAATGCTACATGAATGTATCTTATGTGAACTGTGGCATGTAACATCTCATACAAAGTATACAGTGTTTTTGTTGTTTACAGAATACATAACACCATATGGGGCACACATACTGTAGTGGCTTATTGAAAATGAATGAATCACTTTTGCATATAGAAGCAAAAATGTATACCTGCATGAAATTGCTTTGGAGAATTGTGGATTTTTGTTTGTATTTTGAAGTAGCAATTTTCCTCTCTGTCTTTCAGTTCACAATGTCAAACCGGAGTGTTTGGAAGCATATAACAGTCTAGAGTAAGTACAATAATTGATGTTCTCTGTGTTTACTGTGTCAATGCTTTCTCCTTCTCCATCCTTTGCTGTAGCTCTCAGCCAAAAGTGGATATACAGAGAATACATTGGATAGACACTTATAATATAATGACGTCTGCATACAGTAGAGGCCATTGCAAAATCCTGAGAGTTAATTCAACTTTCAGAGTTAAATTAACACACAGGATTAAGCTCAATTTATACTCCAAAGTATGACAGCGTTGCTTGCCTAAAATGAATGGTTTTCAAGCCTGAAAATCTGTTCTTTAGCTGCTGTCAATCTTGCGTCCCTTTTGGGCGTGTCATTTTAGATGTCAATTTTTAAAAATTGTGATATGGCAAGGTATAAACTATAGGCTTTCTACAGTGTAGCTCTGTTATTGTTTTTTTCACCCATTCTGTTGAACTCAGGGCAGAGGTGCAAAACAAGCTTCATATTGACCAGGATTACCCATGTGAGGTGGTAGGAAGCTGGAATACCTGGTATGGAGAGCAAGACCAAGCTGGTAAGTACAGGCAGAGAAAACATCACTGTTTCTGCAAGTGGAAAAAACATTGAAACAGGAAAGAAATTAAATCCCAAATATGTTGCTTATCAACATTTCTAGATGTGGACCATGTTGACTGAATCCTAGATATCACATTTTCTTGTACCTTTCAAACTCTAAACACAATAGGCTCTTTGTGACCACACACAACTTAAAGTGTGCTAAGTGCTGGATCGTTTGTATGTCAGGAAATAGGATTCTAGCGTTAACTTTTATCCATTGCTTCCTCTTGTGTTCATCAGCCCATATTCATGTAATTGAACACACACAACACACACACACACACACACACACACACACACACACACACACACACACACACACACACACACACACACACGCACACACACACACACGCACACACACGCACACGCACACGCACGCGCACGCACACACAGTGTGTGGAGACATTCTGTTTACCCACATTACTGCATGCTTTATGGTAATCTAAAATCTAACCTGAACCTTGATCTAACTCCTAAACCCAGTCAATCCCATGGATTTCCTCCAGTGTATATAACTGACTTTAAAAAAATAACCATTACATCTGGAAACTCCCAAGAGCAACACATGTTTTGTTGTTGTTTTGGCTGTGTGGGTGGCTATCATTTTGATTACAAAGTGCAGCAGTGACATCTTCTGTTTGCTTTTTGCAGTGCACCTTTGGCGCTACAGAGGAGGCTACCCAGCCTTGACTGAGTGTCTGAACAAACTGAACAATAACAAGGTTGGTATAAAGTTGATTCCAAATCAAGACAAACTAGAAAAAGTGCTCCTCGGAGCACAGGTCTCCGCCAGGTCAGGTACGTTATTCTGGCCTCCTGGTGGCGCTATAATAGGCCAATGTGGGGTGCCAACCGTGCCATTTATTCTTGCATTGACACTGCATTCATGATTTGAGGCATTTTGTTCCAAAAATGTGTTTTGCTAAATTAGACCTGCTGGTGGCGCTATAACAGGCCAATGTGAGAAGGGTGGCATTTCTTCCTCGCTTAGTGGGAATGTGCGTGTGAAATTTCACGGAAATCGCAAGCTGTGTGTATACTTTGAGGCATTTTGTTCAGAACGGACCAATCCTGCAAACTTTGGAAGCCAACCTTAGGCAATGAGGATAGAATATGGGAAATTGGACAGATCCGTGTTGATCACATGACTATAGTGATACTGTGTACTGATTTGCATGACGTTTGGATTAAATTTGTAGGAGTAATATTAAAAAAATAGGTTTTGCACAAATCGGCCTCCTGGTGGCGCTATAACAGGCCCATGTGAAAGATTTGGGGCAGAAGTTCTGAATTGGCATCCAGGGAGTGTGTGTGCACAGTTTCGGAGCGACCGGGCCAACGGTGCCGGAGATTAGCTGGTGACAGACGGACACACGTACACACACACGGACGGACGGACAGGGGGTAAAACATACTCTCTCGCCATGCCTTCGGCCTGGCGGAGACAATTAAAAGCATACATAGGCAATACAAACAAGAAACTGTAATGGCCATCTTTACGTAGCCTGATTGGCCTACCTCCGCTGTCAATCACAAAACAATGAGCGAGTACGCTGATTGGAGAGTCCATTTGGTGGACGAGCAAGAAACGCCCAGATAAGCCTACAGGCCAGACTCACTCCTGAAATCAAATGGAAATGAGAATTCCGGAGGGAGGGGCTTTACCAGGCTAATCTTTACGGTCATTTTGTTTAGTTTTATCACTTTTATGCACTGTATTATAGGAAAATAATTCTCTAAAACATTTCTCTATACCTCTCTGAAGGAGTATTTGGAGTTTCGTAAAGAGAGGGCTAAGATGTTGATTTCCAGACGGAACCAACTTCTTCTAGAGTTCAGCTTCTGGAATGAACCCCAGCCCAGACCAGGGCCCAATATCTATGAAATGCGCTCATACAAACTCAAGGTAACCTCTGGACACAAGGCACGCACTGCCTTAACACATGGAAACATAAGTAATGGGAGACTATAATCAGAGACTATGCATATGGAGTGTACATAGTTATAGTAAAATGCTCCGAGAGCATATACTGTGTAGAGAGTGTACAAATGGAACTAAATGGACCCTTGCCTCAGAGTTAAATGAACACTGGGGACTTTGTACTATATGTGCTATGTGGCTCCACACTTTCAGTTAGTCCCAACATTATAAAAGTGTGGCTTTGTGTGGATCTCGGGCTTCATGTGGCCAGCCTGTGACAACAGTCATCTACAGTATGATGTCACTCATTCATCTTTTTTTTTTTTTATTTCACCTTTAACTATTCAGGGAGAGCCAGCTCTCTTTTCCAATGATGCCCGGATTACAGTAAACATAGCATACAATTTTAACACAAACAAATTACAAGATAATAGACATATCAGAAGGAGTGCAACTCATCTCCGTATCTATGACGTATGACTCCAAATTTGGGCAAGGCTTCAGCCCAATCCGAGCGCCATTGACTTCCATTATGAAATGAATGTTAAAATTTTTAAAAATAAACAGTCCAACAGTTTTATCCAGAGGCCCTATCTCTACCATCTTAAACACTCCTCTTTAAACAAATGTACGCACATAAACTAGTTTTCTCCTAATCAGGAGTTTTATTAACATACTCGACCATACAGAATATTTAAGAATACCATTTTATTCACCCAAAAAGTTGTCCACAGACAACTACGGTAAAATCTACTGTCTGGTGTTTCCCGTAACATAGTTGTACCGCTCTAGCATGTTTTTTCTTGGCATGTATGGTAAACATGGAACGTATTTAGTACTCCTAAACTGGTTTTACTACCCCGGTTCAAATCATAGTGGCTCTATTGTGTCTGTGCTGTGTGGTACCTTCCGTGTTTTGCTGATTCATCCAAGTGTTCGTATTCAAAGCAGCGTCTGTTATACCTGAAGTTATGCAATTCATTCTTTTGTGTTCAATGTTTTCATCTTCCCTTTTCTCTGTTGCAGCCAGGAACCATGATTGAATGGGGCAATCACTGGTAAGCATCAGAGACACTTTGTTTGACTACAGGGAACATGCTTCGACATACTGTACATGTAACATGCTCTGACGACCCAACAACCAAAAAGCCTATTTTATACTTTGTCATATGATGGTGTGTGGCTTGCTGAAAAGCTGATCTACACACAGTGCTAAAAACATAGCAGGCTGCATAAGGGCTCGGTCACACATGCGTTTCAGACGCAGTAGACCTGGCAACTTCCCTGTTCATTTCTATTATATGGGGGAAAGGGCCGGAGCGTCCCGTTGCGGCACATTTAATGTTCAATGTTGGTGAACTTTGACTGGATGCCAACCAATAGCAATAGGACAAAAGTGCTGTGCGTTGATCTCACTTGGCAGCCATTTCGCTTGTAGTTCTCTTTTAGTTTACCACACACAGGAAATCCGGCACTGCCACAGCCACTCCACAGGCACTCCCACAGCCCCGCTAGATAACATGGGAAATGGACACGTCTTGAGTCTCGTCTTGCGTTGGCTACGATACCGTATGTGTGACCGGGCCCTAAGGCTGACCTTATAGCACACCGTGTTGTAAGCAACAGCTGCAGCTAATACAATTTATGAGTTTGTTAGATTTAGGTCTGCCAATGTGCAAGCATTGGCAATACTGTTGCCTACTGTCTATGCTTATGTTGGCACACCCATGGCTGGGCACACTTAAATCTAACACACCTACTATTATTATTATTTATTTATTTTACTTTATTTATTGGGTTTTTACAGAGGCATTCGTTGTACATCGACATACGATCAATAAATAGCTTCGTATGAATCCAAAATTGCATTAACAAATGGCACGTAGACACCATTATTAATTTTAATAGCTGCAGCTGCATTGCTTACTAGCCTGCCATGTTTTTACCCTTTACCCTAGTTTTTAACCTGTAGGTACAGTAAAACAAAATCAAAACAAAACAAAGCCCTTTAAGCATAACACTACAGTTGAGACACCAACAGGACTCACATAAAGTACATACATGTATATGCTAGGTGATACAGACATTCATTAGCCAGCAGGGGGAGCTGGGGTCTTTAAAAAAGCTCAATTTATATGGAACCATGCACAACACTACCAGTACATCTTCATCATACCTTGAATTGTGAAAATAGCAGATCTACAAGCCTGCTATATCTATGTTTTGCCTATAATAGGGATGACAGGTTGAAAGTGGTTAAGGTGATGGCTTATACTGTAGATGCATTTTCAGTTCAGCAATAATGTTCATAATATTCATGCCTACAAACACGTTTGTTTATTTGTTTGTTTTTCTAATAACAGGGCGAGGGCCATCAAACACAGACAAGAGAATCAAGAAGCAGTGGGCGGGTTCTTTTCTCAGATTGGTGACCTGTACGTTGTGCATCACCTGTGGGGTGAGTACACCTGTGTGTGTGGTGTGTGTGTGCGTGCGTGTGTGCGTGCGTGTGTGCGTGCGTGGGGAGAGAGAATGATCATGTTGCATAATATTTGTGTTGCTTTTCTATAAAGCTTACGAAAGCCTCCAGTCCCGAGAGGACACCAGGAAGTTGGCGTGGCAAAAGGAAGGATGGGCTTCCAATGTGTATAACACAGGTACTGTTATTCTCACCACACCACACCCATACAGAGCCTCCCAAGTGAAAGTCATTTAAGTGAGTCAGCCAAGCAGACAACCTGACTAATCAATCACATACTGTACATAAACTTAGGTTACACTCAATTCAACTGGTTTCAATGCAACCTGTATCATCCAGTCGCACCAGCTCACATTTACGGTCAGGTCTGGACAGTCCCAAATCGGATCTTGCATCCCATGAACCAGAACGATTGCACAGAGTAGAGTGTGCCACCACTGTGCAAATGTCCACCTTAGATATGAGTAATTATGGCCTTGCCCTCGATTGTGAACTTGTCCCTTTCACACTTTTTGACCCAAAAAGTGATACTTACTGCGAAAATAGACAAATATTCAGTGAAAACATTGTGATGGGTGGGTTTTTTTCCCTTTTTTTTAACTTTTGAAGGCTAAACACAGCATGTTTCTATCTGTCTCTCCTCAGTACCTTTGATTAGAAGCATGGAGTCCAGAATAATGATACCCACCAAGAGCTCACCGTTGCATTGAAGAGATATGGAGTTCACCACTATACTAGGTCTGCTCCCTTTTCCCTCTCCACCAAATCTCTTCACCGGCGAAAACAGCCGATCACAACGTGAGCTTGTAAATCAGCTATTTTCACATAATGTTCACTCGAGAATAGGGACGCTGTCGCTGTGGTTAAGTAGGCATTGACTGTTGCTGATAGTTGAACCCCAGCCAGTTGAACATTTAAAACTGTGATAATGTGATGTGATTATGTGATATACTGTATACACACACAGTAGCTGGCCGATCCAAAACTGTTCTGAGACGTATAATAATGTATCATAACAATTATGTATTATTATGTGGTTTCCCTTTGAAAGTAATCTCCCTCAAATGATATGCATTTATGCCAATGTTCCTGCCACTGTTGGAAGCAATTCTATGTCTTCAACTGTAGTGTCAAAGATCTGCCGTAATACATCATTATGGTTGGTTGGAACTCCGTCAAATCTCTTTCCTTTGAGCTTAATTTAGATTTCGGGAAATAGAAAGAGAATTACACAGGGCAAGATCAGGTGAATACAGCGAGTGTGGTATCAGAGGAATATTATTTGTTCTACCAAAATATATTGAAGAGAGCAGTGTGTGAATGAGCCTTATCATGAAGCCAATGACCATTGCAACAGTTTCTTGGAACTTAAATTTCAATCAAACTGAGACCGCCTTAAAAGGCCTGTATGGCTGTTTGACCATCCGATATACTGTAATATACTGTGTGTGTGTGTGTGTGTGTGTGTGTGTGTGTGTGTGTGTGTGTGTGTGTGTGTGTGTGTGTGTGTGTGTGTGTGCGTGTGCGTGCGTTCACATGCGTGTCTCTCAGGAACCATAGGTCAAGTTGGTGTTATGATTGAGTTTTGATTGTTTCAGACAATGTGATGTACAGCAGCAGATTACAATTATTGATTGTGAATTAATTGGTCATTTGTTGTAGCTACCAATTGGCCTATCATGAACGTGTACCTGCACGTTTATGAATCATACTGAATGAGATCACATATTGACTAAGCTGTATGCCTTTCTGTCCACTTGTCAAATGAAAATAGACTACCTCTTCTTGTGTAAAAAATAAATCGTCTTCCAAGATCAATTATCCCTTTATTTTTTTATTGTCATTTCTTGTTTCATTGTATTGGTCCAATGACCAACTTCAATGGCCGGTGGTCCTCCCGTTAGCCAATTTTAATATAGGATATGATATATTTTACATTGTTTAATACATTTTTTTATATTTAAATTCAATTTAATAATGGAAGTCAATGGGGCTTGACTAAATCTGGAGTCATTCATATTTGTCTTAAATCATAGATCACCTACATTTGACATATAACTGATGGTCTGATGAGGTCTGAGATCCACCTGGAGTCATTCCCATGTGGATCCACATGATTCTATTTTTTCAAGCTACAGAATGAGATATCACTTAAATTGACCCAAAGTTTTTTTGAAGGTACACGTGATTCTGAATAATGTAGTGTAAGGAGACTAAGGACTATTAACTTTATCTTAAAAGATATAACTCTGAAAGAATTATTCATGCATTGAATTCACATATTTATTACTTTACCAAACAGATCTGATGGGGGTCAATTTTAACTACTTTTAAGTTAATTTAGTTCAGTTAGTTGTATAGACAGACTACACTGACTGTTGTAGGCTTGCCAATGGTTGTGCTGTTCCTGCCAAAGCTTGTGCTGAACCACTTCACTCCACTTCAAATAGAAAGAACGACTGATGTACAGATTTGTTATTTAACAGAAGATTCATCTTTTACAGGTCATGGAGTAAAACCAAACATAACATACAATACAACATGAAATGCTGTCCCTGTCCCCTTTACAGTAGCTTGTAGATACAACGGTTTTCAATATAAAATAACCATTAACTGCTGTTTTTAACACTGATATATGCATACATGAAATTGTCACTACAACATGAAATTATAATATCCATTTGAATAATAACTTATAGCATTGCCTCCTGGTGAAGGTACATAGAAGGTAAGAAGGAAAAGGCATCACATTGGACACAGAGAAGAGGAAATTCCTGGTGCTTCCAACACTTAATACTGTTTGCAAGCCTACACAGCTGTTTTTTGTCAAGTGTAATGACCTAAACTCACACACCTGCCTAAGGATAAGGATATAAGGATAAGGATAAGGATATCTCTAATATAAGGCTCTGACACCTGCCTTAATTAATGTCACAATGACCTCTTCTCATCAAGAGGCCTACTTCTGTCTTTCAAAATAAAGTATTTTTAAACAACAGCATACAATATATAAATCACATTATAAGACAAGACAAGGTACTTGTTCTTAACCTCCATGGTAGTGCAGTCTCTTTTGTATACCTACTCTATTTTACAATTAACCCAATTTGGAGCTACATCTATTATGTTTCTTCAAATACTTTTAACTTGAAGGCCAAACGGAAATGCCATATTTTGTAATACAACATAAACCTCTTGCAACTGGTGTTAAACTGGAATTGGTTAGCTATCGAATTCTATGTCATGTTTAGGTAAACTGGTAGAAGTTAAGTTGGAACTGTTATTTTGTGGTCTTTGTCACACTGAAAATGGAAAAGCTATATTTCCTGATAAGACGCAACCTTGCAGTGGAGTAAATGTACAATATTTGTCTCTGAGATGTAGTGGAGTAGAAGTAAAAGACAAGTATTGAAAATGGGAAATACTCCAGTAAAGTAAAAAAATCCTCAAACGTGTACTTAAGTAGGCCTACAGACAGTACTTGAGTAAATGTACTTAGTTTACACCACTGACTGACTTGACGACATTCAGAGGATGACATTAATTTTTGACAAAACCCGCAGAAGACCCATATCATATGTCAGGCGTCACTGAAATGTGTAGGGCACATCTTTCTATGTAACGCCAACACATGCGTTCTACATCTGGTGACCTGTAGCTTTAAGAAGAGGAGGTGTGTTGCAGTCTCATCTGAGGCTGTCTTTTATTTGAATACACAGTAGTTGAGTGGAGCTGGAGTCGGATTACGTCGGATGTTTTTCTCCCCCGTCCGACACTGATGCAAGAGCATAGGTGATGTGATCATTGATCAGATGTGTATGTCATCGTTAATGCACACATACAATCCATAGGCTGTATTTTAGGAAGGCTGTGTTCCCTGCTGTACCCGGTGTCGGCATCGTATCGTCTGCACGGACTTGTAGGGTTTTTGCACTGGAACAAGAACCATGGACTTGCACATTTTGGATCACAGGCTGCGGGTCACCAGCATATCCAAGAACGGCCTGGTGAATTTCACACACCCGCTGATCAAACTGATATTCCTCCGAAATAGAACACGGTAAGATTGATTAATATGGTTGTTTTTAAAGGGCGATGCCTGGTTAATCCTGCACGGAGATATGGGGCGCACTAGCCATGGATCACAAGATGGTCATCTCGTCATGGATGAACTTCAACATAGTGTTTGTACTTTCTCCCTTTTTGGCCCGTACATCTACATAAACGTTCAGACTTCAATTATAAAGTGCTTACCCCATGGCCACGGATGTTCCAATTATGTACGGGCCCTCAGAAGGACCCGTGTCTTCCTTATTGTTCAATAAAAAGCATTTTAATCTGATTGGTGGCCATTTTATCATAGTTAGTTCTAATGTATCAGAATGCAATACACCTCCCAGTCGATAGGGTCAATAGGAAATATATGTAGAAAATACGAAGAAAATGGCCGCGATTGAATTAAAATGCTTTTTAATGAACAATACGGAAAATACGGGTATACTTCTGAGGGCCCGTACATAATTGTAACATCGGTGGCCATGGGGTAAGCACTTTATAATTAAAATCTGAACGTTTATGTAGATTTACGGGCCAGGAAGGGGAGAAAGCCCAAACACTATGTTGAAGTTCATCCATGACTGTCATTTAATAGTCATGCATCAGAGCTAGGGGCGCACTAGAGCTTCAATTCATTCAGTAGATGGGCTACTGTTATAGTCAAGCCATTGTTTGTTAGTGCATTTCCTTTCTGAATAACAGTTTATCTTGTGAAAGGTACAGTGTGTACCCGCGAATATCAAGTGTATATTCACCGTATCTTCAGTCAACTCTGCGTTGTTAAAGGCAACGTCGTTACACAACTTTTAGAACTAGAGTGCAGGACGGACAGGCTCAAGAAGAGAACAGGGACAGAAAAAAAGAAAAAGGGGTATCCAGAACCCATACTTGTTCCTGGCTGTGTTATTGAAATTTGCGTTTTTTGACGAATTTAGAACCCCTGCAAAAGAGATAATTATTCCAGACCACAATTTAAACCATAGTCCATACAGTATGACCAACTAAATAGACATTGTGATTTGTGATACATTGTGAGCACACGTGTTTTAATTAATCACTTTCAGTAGAAGCTTCACTTTGCTCTCCTAGATCAGTGGTTCCTCTGACAGTGTACAAATGGACCCTAACGGGGTTTGTATATTGTCAGAGTTACAGACTTGTAGGGGTCCATTTAGAACCCCACTCAAGGAACCCTGAGAGTCCTTGAACCCCACTTTGAGAACCACTGTCCTGAAGTGGTTAATGTATGTTTTGTGATAATAATCTAAATCAGCAAAGTAACTAGTACCTAAAGCTGTCAAATAATTCTAGTGGAGTAAAAAGTACAATATTTGCCTCTGAGATGTAGTGGAGTAAAAGTACTCCAAATTGGAAATACTCCAGTATAAACATACCTAGACATTTGACTTAAGTACAGTACTTGTAAATGTACTTAGTTACTTTACACCACTGTTAATAAGAACCCCTGCCAAAGAGATCATTTTTGAAGACCTATTTAAATAGAATCCATACAGTATGACCAACTAAATAGATGATGTTGTTATTATTGTAATACATTGTGAGCACACATGTTTCAATTAATCCCTTTCAGTAGAAGCTTCACTCTGCGCTCCTAGAGATCATAGCAAAGCACAGCCATCCAAAGGTCGCAAGTTGTCCGGAACTGATGCTGGCAGTGGCAGCAATTTTTAGTTAATCCCTGGATATCCTCCCATTGTTATGCAATTGTTTGTTATTACCCTGGGTGCCCTACATATATACAGGACGACTGGGAGAAAATGCCCAACATCTGGCTTCAAGCTCTCCCATGTGATGGCATTGTCACTGTGAAGACTGGATGGTGGTTGTGTTACTTTGGCCAGTCCTAGCAGTTTATATACCAATAAACGTGAAGAATTACATTCTAAACCAAGTTGAAACGCACTTTATCCAGGCCAAATGACCAACACTGTGACATATTTGCAAGACCTTGTGTCCTCAGAATGTCATGCTGTTCTCAAGAGCCCAATGCAACTATGAGAAACATTCTAGGCACCATGCTTACTGCCCTTATGCCACCACAGTTGATTAGAATTCTAAAATGTCTTATCATCCATAAATTCATTGCGTCAACAAGTAGAGTTGTGAGTTCCACACAAGCTATAAATTCTTGTCAGGCCACAATCAGAACAATATCTACCTGCATTCCTGTCACCCTGCATTGGGCAACAGGTCTCAACATGTCCATGCCAGGCAGGCACAATGATTGACTTACTTAGTTACCTTAGAAAATGATGAGTCAACCAGAAACAGTGACTTCAAGTGAGCAGTTTTCAAAGTGTGTCTCAACAGCAACATTTGACTACTTTAAAAAAAACAACAACATTGGTATGACCCCTAGGCCCTCCAGAATGTTTATACAGTTTAAAAAAACAAAAAGAACAGGCCTAGTCCAGAATGCACCAGCAGAACCATGTGAACCACACAACGGCCAGGCTTTTGGAATTGCAGCCCTGTGTGTTTTGCTTTGTGCATTGGCATAGAAACTTTGTGGTCCTCCTGTCACCAGTGATGGAAGAAGTACTCGCATGTTTTAATTAAGTAAAAGTATCAATACTGCAATGTAGATGTACTCTGTTACAAGTAGAAGTCCTGTATTAAAAATGTACTTGAGTAAAAGTACAAAAGTATCGGCATCAAAATATACTTAAAGTACCAAGAGTAAAAGTACTCATTGTGCAGATTGTCCCATTTCACAAGTAAAAAAATTATAAAATCCACGGCGCGATGCGACACATTGTGAGCTTGTAGATCTGCTATTTTCAAATGGCCAAAATATGTATAGGGCTGAAGGGGTTTTGTAGTAATAATCACAATCTACAAAGTAACTAGTAGTAACTAAAGTTTTCATATAATTGTATTTGTAGTTGAGTAAAAGTACAATATTATCCTCTGAGATGTAGTGGGGGTAGAAGTAAAAGTATTAAATTGTAAATACTGAAGAAAGAAAAAATACCTCAAAATTGTTCTTACTTTAGTAAATTGTACTTGAGTACATGTATTTAGTTACTTTACACCACTGCCTGTCACACTCTTGAATCGCTGTGCTTTTCCAGTTCTTTCTGTCTTTCTTTCTTTCTTTCCTTACATCCTTTTATATCCTTACTTCCTCCCTTCCTTCCTTACTTGCTTCCTTCCTTCCTCCCTTACTTCCTTCCTTCCTTCCATTAGTGGTGCATCAGTCCATGTGAGGGGTGGGGTACGTTGTTGCATTCATGCTAGCTTGAGAAAACAGCGGAGCACAACAACAACAACTCTAATAGCCTTGTTTGATTGTAGCCATTTCCCTCTGCCAGGCCCCTGCTATTCATTAGCGCACAGCTCAGTGAGAATCAGCACCAGAGTGTTTCCACAGCAAATGTGGCTGACTAGAATTATAAGGAGATGACAGTGAGTAACTGAACATTTTGGGTTAAGCAAGCTTACTTTTTAGTACCAGAGTTCTATGGCTTCACACTTGAGGCGATTACTACCATAAAATAAGCCTTGTGTGGTTGATTGTAAGAGTTAATAGTATGAAAGTAATTATTGGAAACCCCTTGTAGACATTGTGTGTGTGTGTGTGTGTGTGTGTGTGTGTGTGTGTGTGTGTGTGTGTGTGTGTGTGTGTGTGTGTGTGTGTGTGTGTGTGTGTGTGTGTGTGTGTGTGTGTGTGTGTGTGTGTGTGTGTGTGTGTGTGTGTGTGTGTGTGTGTGTGTGTGTGTGTGTGTGTGTGTGTGTGTGTGTGTGTGTGTGTGTGTGTGTGTGTGTGTGTGTTAGATGCCTGTTCAGCTTATTCTGAAGGCCGAAGGATGATGATAAATACTTCTTGGAATACAGGCTGGTTTATGTTCTGTCTTGTGTTGGCCTTGTGGTGTTGATACAATCTGCAGGCGTGTTACCAACACAATGATTTAAAAAAACATAGTGTGTGTGTCTACAGCTCTAGCTTTCAGAGAGTGATTGCTGTGCCAGAGATGCACATTCATGCACATAATAGGCGATATTGGCTTAATGTCTGCCAAAACACCAATATGATGATAGTATAACAAATCTGAATATTGCAGCCAATCAGTGGGACGGATAACCGGTCAATCCCTATTCCTGAGGCTGCATCTTGACAGCATTTCTGCAGCAGCATTCAGCCTCCAGGTATCTGTCCCAGAGACTCTTTGAGACCATCACAGTATAGTTGAGACAGGAGTGAAGCAGGGCTGTCTTACTGCTTTGACACACTTTGCCAGCTCCATCGCAGCCATTCTCCATCTCATTGGGGAAGAGCATCTGCTGACAGGAATCAGCATTCCTGTACCAGACTGATGGAAGACCTTTCATAACCTCAACAGGTTCAAAGGGCCAAGAGCAAAGTGATAATCACATTGTCAAATGTTGACATTTAGCATTCTGTTAGCTAATACAGACTATTGTCTCTGAGATGGATCACTGCTTGAAAGATGTTAGCTCTGCCTTCGCCTGACCAAGGAGGATAGTATTTCAAAAAACAAAAAAGTCACCCTTCTCACCCTGCTTTGTAGAGCTGAACCCTGGACCAGCATCTTAAAGCCCTGAAGCATTAACACGCTCCCTGTGGAAGATCATTCCGCCAGCACAGGGTCTAGGGGTTCGAATCCACCAGCAGGCATCCGGCTTGGATGAACACAAGAACGGGGGAGGGAACCCGGGCAGGGCCAGCGAGGGCGATCTTTGTGTTTTGTGGGGCGGCACCAGTCAGCCGAGGATGTTGAACAGGAGGAGTAGGACGGAGGTGCTACGTCGTACCGGTGGGGGCTCCTCACTGGCAGGTGAGCATGTAGGGTACAACAGGCTGTGGGGAAGGTAATTTGGCATGATGGCTAAAATTGGGAGGGAAAATGGGTTAAAAATAATTGGCTACACTAAATTTAGGAAGAACAAAAAAGGTTGGGGCACCCCCTCCCACTGTTTAAACTTTACACAAGGCTGGCCCCTTTAATAATAAGCAGGGAGTTACACAGTAAACTTTCCATTGTTCCAAAGAGAGAAGCCTTTGAGAATGTGCAGTTAGTAGCATATCACCTCATAGACTGTGAAGGTAGCAAGACTCCTTTGGTGTCCCTGGCTGAAGATGGTGCTGTGATAGCCCATGGTGTCGTGCACGTGTAACAACATCACTTTGCACTCGGCTTATCACATTTCCTCAGCTGCAGCAGCAGTTGCAAAAAAGAAAAAGGAACCACCCCCACTACACCCTCTTACTTTGTACAGCTGGATAAAAGTCTGGTATGTTATGTTAGTTTCAAAAATCTCCTCTGGTGTCTGTCTGTCTCTCTCTGTCTGTCTGTATCTCGCCCACACCTCTCTCTCTCTCTCTATGCTACCTTATGTCCTTTAATTATTTCTGCACTTTCTCACATTTTGCACTTATTCCTCACAGCGTTTCCTCCATTGTTGTATCACATACTGTAAGCAGTGGCACCAGACGTTAAAAACAGAAATGAAATCACCATGGAAGGGCCTTCCGGTGCCGCAAAGTGGTAGCAGACAGGGTGAAGAAATAGCTCTTGCAAAAAAAGCAACAATGAAAACTAGGTCTTTAAAGCAACATTAACAGCAACATTTCTGTGAGTCAAACTAGACAAATAAAAATAGAAAAGGGGAGGCCTAACTATAATAATGCAAACTATGGATATATCGACTCAGCGAAGGAAATGGCACCAGGGATGATGCTTGTCGAGGCGAACAGGACTGTGTAAAATTGGCAAAGAAAAGAGCACACAAACGGTTCATGACAACAAAAAGGCTCTGGCAAGACTAGAGACCAACATGAAGGAACTTGTGGAAAGAACAGCCTCATTGGAGCAAAACAGTAAATATGGTCTTGGAAGAAAGGCTAGAAGGCAGGACAGCGCGGCTGGAAATATCAATTGCCTCTCTACTTCACCAAGAGGCATAGATGTCTGCAAAGTGGGATGACTTGGAATCAAGGTCGAGGCGTAACAATATACGGATACATGGTATCCCGGAGGGCTCTGGGACAAACGACACCATAGGATTTCTGACTGATTTTATTTGTTCATCAATACAGCTGACAATGTACAGTACATCCGCATTGATGCTATATCTATTATGCCCCAAAATAGGAGAGAGACATTCTGGGAAGGATTGTACCTTTTATTCTAGTTATTGAAGAATAAATGTTTTTTGTGTTTGTGCTTCAGTTCAAGAAGTTCTTGAACTGTGGCATACATACCACAACTATAAGTGATCACGCCCCTATCACACAAACTGTAAATACTACAGTTAATGTATTGTTAATGTATTCGTGTTATGGTGTATGGTGTGATGGGTGCTGCCCATGTTTTGTATTATGAAAAGTATTACCAGTTTTCAGAACAGACATAAAAAGAAGTTAAAACAAGTGTGATTGTATATGCATCTTCTCCAAGTTGTGCTCTCTGTAAAGTGTGTTCTTAAAAAAAGAAATCACAATGGAAGAATGTTACTTAATTCTTCAACTGCTGTGAGTGAACTGAACATCTTTAAGTGAAAATCACTTGGTGTCTGCGCTAAATAAAAATGCACAAAACAGGAAACCACAACAGAAAAAAACAGAAGAGTCTGTTGTTTCCCTCAAAGGCTTTAAGATCATGCAGCCAGTATGAAGTCTTGGACTATTTAACTTTGCAATAGTGCGTGTACTTCCATGTTTGGCCTCTTTTCTCAGAATCTTAAGTTTGCTTGAGGACATGCTCATCCCATCGGACACAGAACTTCACCTGATCATTGTCATTTGCAAGGCAGATGCTTGGCATGAGCTACCTGCAGGAAAGCAAGTAGGGGAAGGTGAAAGGTCAACAGGAAAGGAGAAAGGTTACCAAAACACTAGTGGATTGGTGGGGTTATTGTATTTTCTCTCTCTCTCTCTCTCTGGCCCTCTGTACAGTATCTGCCTGTTTGGATTGATTGTCCCATCTCATGGCAGGGATTAGTTTCTGCTGAGTCAGCCGTTGGGCGTATCACCCCACCCGACAGGATTCTGCTGTAATAGCTTCAGCTGACTGATACGTACAGAGGATGTACGTAGCCCACTGCCAGGCATTGTAGGACAAGAGGCATGTGCAGTGGAGTAGCGCCATCTTTTTAAGGTTTCAGGGAAACCAAAAGAGGTTACCCTGTTGAACTAGCCCACTGTGGCAAATCTTAAAAACATAAAAAGGCTACACTGCCACTTGTCAAAAGCAAGGATTTTGAGAGATAAGTGCTTCCTGGTGTCTAAAGGCCAGGGAGTGTACAGCATGAAGAGTTTATCCTCTCCTAACCACTTGAAATCTAGCGTCCCTATTCTGGGGCAAACATTCTGTGAAAATGGCTACAAGCTCTACAATCTACAAGCTCACAACGTGAGCACTGTGAGCTTGTAGATCTGCTACTTTCTGCAAAGATTTTTTGTGTAGCGTGAAAACAGGAGGGGGCCTGGTATAGAGCCCTCGGGACTCCGGTCAACTAAGACTTAGTATTAAAGCACAATAACTCGTTGGTAGAAGTTTCGGTCATCATGTAGTTACTTTGCCGTTGCTCCGTTGATTAGAACTTGATAATCCATTCCAAATCCAGTCTCCTCATTGACTTACAATGCAGTGAATGCACGGTGAAACAGGTCTCAAAGTCACTCTTTCAGCATATATACACAAATTCAAACAAATTCCAATATAACATTCACAAAACCCAGTACGGCATTTTTATGGCCAATTTGAAGACCTGTTGCAGACCTGTTTGAACCAGCAATCTCGAAAAACACAATTTATCATGATCAGTCAGCTGATGGCCCACGTCATATACCATACGCATTTCTCAAAATGTGTAACTATTCTCTACTTTTAAAAGTGCTCCGCTCAGCCAAAAAAGGGCAATGACCAGGGTCTTTCACAGTCGCCTTTAAAAAGGCGCTGGTAAATCCGCATTTTCTCATAGGTTTTAATGAAAAAAAAAGCGTTACCCATTTTATTTTTAAGAAGGACATTGTAAACAACCCTTAGACTCGCTTAAATGCCTGGAAGTAACAAGGAGCCAAAGCCTCACATCTGGGTTTGCACACAAGCAAATGGTTAACACTTGATTCATTTTGCTTCAGTAGCCTCGAGCGTGAACACCCGCATGATGCTACACAGTAAAATTCTCAGTGTTCATTTAACTCTGAGAGTGTACAAAATGTGAACCAAAGATCTGTAAGGGGTCCCTTTTGGTTACATTTTGTACACTCTCTCCGAATTTTAAGGTGCTTTATCAATGGATTGACCTTCAGTTCTTCTGAAGTCTGAGCCACATGATGCAGTCATGTGAAAGATGGATGGTACAGATTATAGAATCTTTGACAAAATAATAAACTGAAGCCTCCAAAAGTTACTTTATTTGTCCATTTGCCTACAGGGCCCACTGCAGTCACCCATTCTGGTCGCCCACAGTTCTGTCTCAGTACCTCCATAAAGACCATTCAGATAAGACCTTTTATTGCTCCAGCTGAAGAAAAAAAAAAGCGAATGCAAATGATTTTGTCTTCAGGGCTGAAAAATGAGAACTAACGCAACCAACACCTATGGAGAGCTCTGAATGAACTCGTACAAGGTCACAGCACGTCGCATCGCATTGTGATCCTGTACATCTCGCTATTCGGCGTGGGACACAGTCATACGGGCGACTTTAAATTAGTCATGATCATTTCACGGACGGTGCATCCTGATCCTGACACAAAGGACATGGACAATAGGTCTTCACATGCACATACACACACACACACAACTAAAGTTGTGGTTGGCTTGATGCAGTGGTCCGCTCTCATGGGTTCCCCCACCATTGTGAGGTAGTTTTGGGGGGGTTGGAAATAGAGCTGGTCTTGGCTCGCTATCGAGAACGTCTTGACGGTCCCAAACCGCTGTATTCAAACTAGATAAATGCTGTTGTTGTTGTGAGGTTCTGAATCTTGGTTTGGTTCTGTTAAAATAATAACCGTGTTGTTCACACTATTTTCTCTCTCTCCTTTTTTATCTCTCTCCGTCTCAGGTGCAAGTTTTTCAGTCTGACGGAGACACCAGAGAACTACACCGTTGTCCTTGATGAAGAGGGATTCAAAGGTAAAACATCCACACTGTAAAATCCAGGCCGGTAAATTAACAAGAGTGTAGAAATGCAAAATGGATCTGTGGGGTCCATTTTTACACACTGGCCGGGGTTTAAAGGTCCATGGCATGTTGAGCCAATTGACTACGAGTCGACTCATGGTATACTGCACAAGATTTGCGAAAACATGCCAGTGCTTTTCGATTATTCAATTAATCGAAAACGTAATCCGATAGAATAAATGCTATGAAAATAATCGCTAGTTGCAGCCCTAATTATTATTTGTATTGACCAGCCCACCACCACTACATTTATCATCCAACCATTGGCTTATTTCACAGATGTTTGATATAAAGGCATACACTGCCTCAGGGCTCACTCTCTTGCGCTCTCTCTCTGTCTCTGTCTCTCTCTCTCTCTCTCTGTCTATTTTAAGAGGTGTGAGCTGATGCAGGAAAGCCACAAAGGAGTTGTCTATGACAAATTATGTCAACCAGAACAGTTTTCCCTTTTGAAGTGGAGAAGAGCGCCCCTTTTCTCTCTTTTTCGTCATTACGTTTTTAAATCCTCTGAAGGTAACTCTTGGTGATTTTAGTCGGGAGATGGGCTTCAAAAGTACAGCAGGGTAGCACCAGGAGGAGAAAAGGTTACTTCGCCCTATTCGGTTTCGCACTAAAATCCCGGGTAGCTGCCGGCTGTTCCCCAGGCCCTGCAGGGCAGGCCAGTCTGGGGTGTCGTATCTATTTCTCCTCAACATATTGTCGCTGGCAGACAGAAACGTGTACATCTGCTAGTTACTTTTCTAGTTGAGACACTTGTATGACGAAGTAGAGCATTGTTATATGAAAATACAAAAAGTTGAAATATGGAGACTCAAGGTTTCTGCCTGACAGCGACAATATGCAACCTCAGAGAATAGTTTGTACTTTCACTGATCCTCCTGGTCCACACGATGAAGACGCGACTCCAGAGATGACCCCAGTTAAACCATGACACACACACATACACACATACATACATGGGCACACATGGGTATCAGTTTACACCATATCGTAGCCCTATACTTTAAACGTCTATAACATAAATAGCAGGGGGCATGTTGGGGCCCCTCCAGGTTGACAGAAGAGGGCTCATGCCAAACATATCAGATCTACAAGCTAACAACGAATTGTGGTGTGACACGTAATGAGCTTGTAGATTGCCTATTTTCGCTAGGGACACCGTTGCACGATGAAGTATAAATTGGGTACTTTGCACCCAATAGCTATTTACCTAACAAGGTTTCACACCATTTATTAACCTTTATATTTCCTGATAGCTAATTTCATGATAATGTGTCAATTCATTGTTCATTAATCAATCCTTAGGCCGGGAGTTGCACACCTGCAAATTTAGTCTCTTCTCTTCTCTCTTTGTTGGAACTGAATTGTGTTGTCTGTCTCCCGTGGAAACATTCAGTAATACCATTATTTGTAAAGCATGCTTTAGATGCAGATTTTTCTTTTTTCTTTTGACATAAACCATAGTTCATATTAGCCTCCTCCCTCCTTATCATTATTTTAATGTTTGATTATTTTCCTCTACACAGTTGAAGGATACAATGAACTCAAGAATATGTCTATGAATTCTTCCATTTTGTTCCACCCATGTCCACCCGCTGCCCGCCACCCTCAGAGCTCCAGGCCTCGGAACACCTTCAGGTGGAGGGGTCCGTCTGGCTGCCCCTCAACGTGGTCTCCAACGGCAACGCGTCCAGCAGCTCCCAGGCCGTGGGCGTGACCAAGATCGCCAGGTCGGTGATCGCCCCATTGGCCCAACAGCATGTGTCCGTCTTCATGCTCTCCACCTATCAGACAGACTTTATCCTGGTAAGGCCTATTTGATTTGGTGGTTGCTCGGTCATTTGGTAGTTCCTTGGCAAGGTTCTAATGCTTAATTTATGCTCCACCCATTGTACGTCAGTGTTGCGCACTGGAAATGGCAAATCTACCAACGCCTCGTGGATGCGAAACATTGTGAGCTTGTACTGTGGATTTAGTATTTTCGGCACTCAACGCCGTCGTGGGCCAATGTATAAATCAAGGCTTTAAATGTATAAATCAGGCTTTAAATGTTTTTGTCTCATCACAATCTTCTTCTCAATCTTTGGTCTGAACTTAGTTGAGATTTTCTGTTAAAAGAGATTCAGTGGAGAGACACTAAAAGCTCTGAACACCTCTGTAAACCTGAGTCTCACAAAGGTGATCTTTGACCCTCGGGTGTTGTTGAGAAGAAGCAGCTACATTGTTTACTCACAATTTTAACAAGTAGTGAAGTATTAAATTCAGCAGAGATGGAGGAGGGGGAGTCCTAAACCACCTATTACTGATGTTTTGACCGATATTTTGACCGATATTTTGTACAAAATATAATAATAACCTGCCCAAAATGGGGACATCAGGTTGAAGCTGGTTAAAAATCGGGACACATCGGCTGCAAGAAAGTCAAATAATGGCCGATATATATCAGTGGCGCTCTACTAAAATGCCCCCCCCCCCCTCCATCTCTATTTGTCCTCCATGTCTGATTTTATATATAGGTCAAGGAGAAGGACCTGTCGGTAGTCATCAGCACCCTCGAGGAGGAGTTCAACATTTACAGAGAGGTGGGAGGAGAGTCTGTCCCCGTACACGGTCAGGACGTACCCAATGGCCTTCAGAAGAACGGCAAAGAAGGTAGGGATGAGATTATGTTTGGTTTTGTGATGGTTAACCTTAATCTCGTGTCGTATAGTGGAGAGTCACAAGTCGGGTGGGGGGGGGGGGATCTGTTTGTTTATGACAAAGAGGATCCATTCACACAACAACACCACCTGGCGTGTTCCATTTGTGGAAGGGGATCGGATGATGTTTTTTTGCCTTAAGCAAACATTTTATGTGTCAGCTGGGGATGTTTGTGTGCGTTGGCAAGCAGACTACGTAGGTAATAATGCTATGATGACGTTGCGAGTTTGAGTGGTTGTGCCTTTCAGTGGAAATTGCATAGTATTATGCAATGGTTGTTGTTTCATTGTACCCAATACAGTAGTACACAGGGCGATGCTAATCGGTTGGGACTATTTTGTTTTGCCATTAATTGATGTAAATTTAACCATTCATGTTTCTTGTCTGAAATCTGCATAGAACAATATAAATGTCAATGTGGAAACTATGTGAGAAAATATTGTTGTGTGTGTGTGTGTGTGTGTGTATACACACACACACACACACACACACACACACACACACACACACACACACACACACACACACACACACACACACACACACACACACACACACACACACACACACACACACACTTTATACCCTTACATCACCTTAAAAGTTTATACCTGAAAACCTTCAATTGTCCCCGTTGTAACTAGCTATCCAGCCTACAGTCCACCCGGTGCTGATACCACAGAACCAGTTCTGTGTCATGTCTCTGGACCCAGACACACTGCCAGCTATCGCCACCACGCTCATTGATGTGCTCTTTTACTCCAACAGGTGAATTTTCCACTTCACTGTTTACAGTTGTTGTGATACTTACTTCATACACAAGGTGGCAGCATATTTAGTAAAACTCATAGGTCACTTGTCAAACGGCTTTGACAATTTGCAATTTGGTAACGTTGCACTCCGAACGAGCACTGCCTATTAAATGTAATGATGTGATAAGTTTGTAGGCAATAGCTGTGATCGTTTTATAATAACCTAATTGTAAATCTGCTAAATAAAACTTGTATATCTGCTTTTTGTGCAGAATGTTTGACCTGGAAAAGGGACACTAGGGTTCAAGGGATTAATTCATTGTAATGTGTAAAAAGAAGCAGCTTAAATAGTGCACTTTCTAGATCTATTTTGCTTCATTACAAAAAAAAATTGCTGGTGATTGTTTGTTCACTACAGGTTCGGGCCACTACACGCCCTCACGCCTACGTTGCACCGCCGGTCAGACTGATATGGCTATATATTGAGATCTTTGTATCTATCAGTCCTTTTATTTTATGGCCATAATTCGAGATCCCTGATGTCATTAGTGTATGCCAATAATGGGAATGGCCCCATATATGGAGATGAGTGATTTGTTTGTGCCTGATGCCATGATGACACATTGACAACACACTCGATATTTGGGTGTAGCTGCTTTGGGAACTCCTTAGCATATGGTTATGGCTGAGTCATGGTGACATGAGTGTGATGGCGTGGTCCAACCGCCCGCCTGTCCTCCCTTATGCCAATTCTAATATAAGATCTGTGTATTTTATTATTATTATTTATTATTAGTGACTTTTATTTGAATAATGACAAATGCCTATTGATAATATAAACTTTGTTTTATCAACTGTCATTGACATTTTCAGATTCTTTAAGAAGATTAGTTAACATTCTTTGAAAAGTTGAGCAGTTAAGCTGGCCTCGATAGGTAACCAATGTTGGTGTAACTGTCGGATAACAATACAGCAGACAAACAAAAGACCGCTTTTCCACCGCGTGGAAAAGCCGCACGTGAGCGAAAACCTGCAAAAATGGATAGATGGATAGATGTCCTATGGAAGGCTTGATCTTTCCTAAATGGCATATGCTGCCCACTTCTCCATGGCGCCTCTTATTTCCCTTAACATCAAATCTCTTCACCAAAAATAGCATGTCGCAATGCAACATGATGGGCTTCATGTGGTTAAAACAGACAATCTCAATGTGGGGTCCCGGGACCCTCAGGGTTTATGGGGGGGGGGTTCCAAATGGACCCTTTATAGGTCTGTAACTCTGAGAATGTACAAATGAAATGTCGCTCAATTAGCCTCTCAGAGTTATGGGGGTTCTTGAAATTGAGATGTTTGAGAACCACTGGGTTAAAAGAACCATAATAATCTACAATGGTTGTTTCCTCTCTCTCTCTCTCTCTCTCTCTCTCTCTCTCTCTCTCTCTCTCTCTGCCCTCACAGTCCTAAGGAAGGCGCTCCATCCAGCCCAGAACTAGACCGCATCAAGTTCTTCTCCTTCTCTCTTATTGACGGCTACATCTCGCTGGTGATGGACACGGAGGCTCAAAGACAGTAAGGATCTTAACCACATATACCTTTTTTTTATATACATTGTTCTGCGTCAAGTAGAGAAAATGGCCGATCTACAAGCTCACAATGCATCGCAACGGTGCATGTTGTGAGCTTGTGGATCTGCTATTTTCGCCTACTTACGCAGAATGTTTGCTGGCTTTTGCCAAATGTCCGCCTATTATGACATGCCTAGGGTTCTGGTTAAACCTTTATTTATACTTGATCAACCTAATAATTAGGGGCTGGCATGTAGGAGCCAATATATATTGTAAATGGGTCATTTTTATGATGGTTATTTATTTTATTACTGCTAAATCACGGTGATTGTGTACAGGCTGTATAAGATTCTTATCTTAATACAAGCAGCTGCTGATAACGGAGAGGGTTCGTGGGACATTGTATTTTTAGTTGACCACTGTTTTGATCGCTGTGATTATGTTATGTTTTTTAATGTTATTTAAAAGCATTATTTGATCTCAGGCTAATCATTTTGTTAGCGTGTCAAACAATCAGTAAACATGGCCTGTCTCATCCTCTCAATGACTTAAAGATTTTTTTGTCTCCAGTGACTTGTTTCCTTGGTGGAAATCAGTGTTGTTTTGTTTTTGTGTTCCAGGTTCCCTGCTGACCTTTTGTTCACCAGCTCATCTGGGGAGCTTTGGAGGATGGTGCGCATCGGGGGTCAGCCTCTAGGCTTTGGTAAGTTGCACAGTAAAATCCTTTAGTGTTAATTTAACTCATAACTAATGTAACCTTTTACATTCCCCAATATTACTTTTCCTTTGAAGTTCTAATTTAATAAATGTGATGCTTGTTTGTCATCTCAATTGTGCACTTATATAGTTTCACTGCATTCCTGTGTCTTTTTCCCTTCCTATTCCCAGATGAGTGTGGCATCGTTGCCCAGATATCTCAGCCTCTAGCAGAGAGCGACATCTCTGCCTATTACATAAGCACCTTCAGCTTTGACCATGCACTGGTGAGTCCACCGTTTTGGTGTCTCCCTTCTGGCCAACAGAGGGCACTGTTCACCGCTGATGGCATAGGGTGGCATGTCTGGCACAGCAATCTTGTGGTGTCTTGATATTAAATACATTAAAGTGCTCATAAACCTAGGTTAACCTTCAGGTAGTTGAGGAATTTGCTTATTCACACATGTGAGGAGGTAAGTATTCCCATAGTGGTGACCTCACAGCTCACACACAGAATGATATCTATCTTTGGCTCATGTAGGAGTTTACTGTGACAGAAGAAGAAGAACCTAGAAGAATATGTGATTGCATTAGCATTGCTGAGTTGCTTCAGCATTACTAAGGCAATTGGTGTCAAATCATTGTTCCTAGGTGTGACTGACACAGTTGTGAAATGACTGTGAATTACATTGAATGGTGAATCATTTGCAGATGAACAGATATCAACTTTCCCTAGAATTCATAGTAAGGATGAGGAGTAAGCAAGGAGGTCCTTGAGGCAGAAGATACTTTATACTCCTCCCAAAAGCATATCAAAGAAAGTCTTAAATTCCTTAAAAATAAAAGGGTTCGCAAGGTATTCACACACTTCCTGATGGTCATTTTGTCACCAAAACCAATTGGTTTGAAATGCTTTTACCTAATTTCCTTAGATAATGCCTCTACATGCACCTTTATTTTTTCAAGATGTTTTTTTCCCCCAGCATTTTCTGCTTTATTAGACAGACAGTGACAGTCAGTAAGTATAGATACAGGTTAGGTAGGAGATAGAGAGGGGGATGACATGCCGCAAAAGGGCTTCCGTTCGGATTTGAACCCCGGCTGGCTTCAGGAAGGACGTTATAGTTTTCATATACGCACGCTACCGGAGCTCTCCCTCCACTTGCAACGATACTCAGCAATAGGACACTATCCTCATTTTTATTTTTTTTACAGTTGAAACGAGTAATGCCACAACTTAAGTAATGCCACAATTAGCTAATATGGTTTGTTGTAGCTTACTAACAAAAAATTACCCACTTGACTGCCAGAGAGAGAGAGAGAGAGCGCAAGAGATGCATGATAGTTACTGTATCTCTTCAATCATGTGTGATGTCAAGATGACATCCTTGATGCAATTTCTGGAATTTTATGAATTTACCTTGGTTAATCATGGGGTGATTTTAAATGACGCCTTCTGTGTGATTGTCCATAGATTCAGTATGTACTGTTATCAGTTGGTTAGGGAATAACAGAGGTGTGAAGGGTGACACGTGTACAAATGCATTCATGTTTTCAATCATGCACACATACACAAAGGTCATGCCAACTTTTCAGAAAACCTTGGAGTGAGATTTGGTGGCGTGTACAGCAAATATTATTATTCTTTTATCAACCCATGGAGTCACCTATGAAATGTATTTTGCATTCATTGTTGTACTTAATGTTGAATCCCATACCAGGCAGAAACTTGTGATCATTTTGGTGGGGGTGGTCTACTTTTTAACCGAGTAGATTTCCTGTATTCTGGTGCATTTTACAGGGAGTTTGATGCTTTTATCAGGCTTGACTAGCATGGGAAGATTATGGATAAATGTTTTAATTTCATCCATTGAAAAGCTAAACAGAAATTGATTTGATGGCTGAAGCAAAAGAGCCATCTTTAATAATAACCACTCATTAATTAAAAATGAATATCTCTATGATGAACTAGAATGTATCACTTAGGTATCACATGGAGTATAATGTGTATACGTATTGTGGGAATGAATGGAGTGTATTCACTGTCATAATAAGAGAGTAGTGACAGTGGGAGTACAATGAGTTGACTCAGTTTTCCACTTGGGGTGATTTGATGGAGTGAGAAATACGATGCGTGGCGTGTGAAGAGGGTCATTTGTGTGTGTCTCACGCTCATTGCGTGAGAGTTGGCAGCTCTGGTCATACAGTAGATGACATTAGTCATGACCTCATACATGGTGTGTTTTTTTACTCTGCAATATTGCATAACATCCACCGCTTGGAACCAGTTGTGGGATTTCAGTAAGTTTTCTCATGCTGGCTCATCTCCAGCAGAAGTAGTTCCAAACACTACTGTAGTTGATAAGGGCACACGTGATGCATGAACCATGCGATCGCATCACGGTGAGTTCAAAGAGTGCTAATCAATAGTCAATGGGCTAATCTCCAGTAAAACCAGAACAAACTAATATTGAAATCTATAGCTCCTCATTAGACCATAGTCTTTAGCAGTTATTCATTCATGCTGTCAGGTAATACGCCTCCACCTGTTGCATGAGTAGCTTCAATGTCAAATGGAACACTTATATTTCCATAAAATTATGTATACACTAAAAGTAATTCTTCAATATGGACTGTATGCATGAATGTGATGGAGGTGTGTTGTAATAAACAGGCTTTACAGTTCAGCAGTTCACACTATAACGACACTGCAGAAACCTGAGTGTTCGTTTAATTTTACTCAGAGTTTACACTTTCAGAGTTAAATTAACACTCCAGATAGAAAAGGAACAGATCTAATGCATTCATTCTGTAAACATAATTGGTGGTGGTAATACAACTCTGGAAGACATTTGTATTCATGCAAAGTATATTTGAGCACATTATCTGTCATAAAAGGCTATACCAGAAAAGAAAAAAAAACTAATGTGAAAAGGGAAGGAAGTTACTGTACTGACAGTTCTGTGTTTCTAGTAATTGAGTCAGATCCGTGTAGTGGTCTACAGAGATTTCCATTTCCTGGGAGCTGCTGTGGTTTGGTCTGCAGTTCTGATTGGGTGTAGACTTATTCCAAATAGCAATAGTGATTCTGCAGCAGATTGCACGCAACGTAATCACATGGAATTAGTGTGTAAAATATTATGTGCTGCTGTATCATACTTTCATTGAGACATGACTCAACCGGCCAATTGTGCACGTACCAACTGTCCATGTTGTTGTTTTCCTGTTGTCAAAATCCGTCCAGACACTAACGCCAGATTGATGCTCTGTCGTATAATGGGGTCCCGCAATGAAATGGCCAATCTACAAGCTCAAGTATAATGTTGTCCCACACTGAAAATAGCCGATCTACAAGCTCACAGTGCGCCAACTGTGAGCTCACAATTGTGTGCTTGTCGATCTGCTATTTTGGGGGCGCGGGTCACCATTGTACGACAGACTTTCAATTAGGCTTTTAGCTCCTCCCTAAAGGACTCTATTCTTAAAATACTTCTGAAACCCGTCTGAACCAAACTTGCCCACATTTTTATGATTCCATTATAGAATTATTAGATATATGTAACTTCGATATGAATGTTGGGAGGTGGGACATCAACCAAAATGGGGGAAATAACAACGAGATGGTCCTAGGGACTGCTCCCAGATCTGTTGAACAATCTTGGCATCTCCCTTGCTCTTTAACCCCCCCCCCCCCCCCCCCGCCTCTACCATAGCTAATGCTTCCCACTTTAGTGAATTATCCAGCCCGGAGTGGGGCCTTACGGTTCACTGTGGTTGTACCGACAGATGGGAAAACTGTTCCTAGCTAGGCAGGGTATTTGTGAATAAATGCAGTCATTTATTCCGTGTGCGTGTGTGTGCGTGTGTGGAGAAATGAATGTAAATGTTTCACCTAAAGATGCCCAAAATAGGGATGCCAGGTTGAAAGTGGTAATAAAATGTCAGCGGCTGTTGCGGCCACGATACTGCAGTGACTCTCCCCTGTTCATCGTTCTTCTCCTGTTCACCTCTGCTTCGTTTCCAGGTCCCCGAGGAGGACATTGTGAGTGTGACGAACGTTCTCCAGCAACAGAGGAAGGAACCAGCCGCCAGTTGATTTTGCCGAAAACTCAACGGATGTCTCCCGCTCCATTTGACCCCGCCCACCCCCGCCGACCAACGCTTTCCAGGAGCTTTTGGGGTGGCAGGGCCACGCCCGGAGGAGGAGGCTAATTTACTCTCACCTTTAGGTCGAATGACCCTTTTCGGCTAGTGTCGCTCAACATAAATGACGCATTCTCAACTGGGAATGCTCGACACTTGAAAGTTGAAAATACGTGGTGCTCGTCGAGCGACACTTTGAAAGGGTTCTTCGAGGATGTATAAATTTGCCTTACCTCTGTGCCTAGACTGGCACTGCGATGCCAGCAGCTATTAACCCTACTATGAACCTGTTGCCATGACTGCCAGGAGCACTTCTCTAATGTGTGCGACATACGAGCACACGTGTGCATGAGAAAGTTTAAATCACCCTTTACATATTTGGGGCACTGACGCATTGGGGCTCGCCATCATTTACAAACACAATACAGACACACATAAATGCACAATTGGATCTAAATTGAGTGCACAAATGCATATATTTACAAATGTATATGTGCGCAGAATTTGCATATAATACAGTATATAGGGCTCATTCACTCACTCCCAGGCAACACACAGAACCCGAGACCGATGGGCTGAAGTTCTGTTGTACTTGTAAATGTTATTTTGAGTCTTCCAGCGCCGTTTATGTTGTATTGCCATGTAGCTGAAGGAGCCGATTGTGTCATTGGTTGATTTCTTTCTTACTTGGGACTATCAGGTGTTTTTGGTTTAATGTGAAGCACAAAGGTTGAAGGCGGAAGTCTAATAGACCTAACACCATGTTCATTTTAAGTTCAAGTAGAACTTCAGTTTTTTTTCTTTTTTTTTCTAAGACAAGGCTTTGATTTGAAATGAATGTGCAGGTAATGTAAAAGAGACTTCTAGAACTACTACGGGGTCAGCCGTATGTTCCCTCAATTTAGGTTTGGGTTTAGGGCTGGAGTGGGGTTAGCATTGAAGAGGGGACCATAGACCTACTACAAAACACAACATAAATTGTTATCAGAGGTCCCAACAGTGGAAGGATGTTTGTTAAAAAAAAAGCCAGACCATAGGGGGGTGCCTATAAAAGTCAGTGTTTAACTGACTGGCTCCACATTGTTGGAACACATGCATGACTATAGCCTGCGACTATATACTTGCATATGACGATGTTGCATGCCGAAAATAGCCAACCAATATACAAGCTCAAGCTTGTAAAACGGCTATTTTCAGCATGCGATATCATCGTTTGACGGAGTATAAGGCATATCACTCCCTTCGTCTGCTGTCGTCGTTTTGCCGACCAATTCAACTCAAACAAATGCTGGCCAATGCATCTAATGTTAATTGAAATCGAACAGCCCATCAAGTAACTGGACATAATGCTTTTGTAACAGACAAAACGGACTCATGATTTTGAAATGTGCTCATTTGCTTTGATTTAACCATCATTAGAGCTTCAAACATGCTGTGTTTTAGAATGAGTGTAAATTCAGCTGTCTAGGTAATTGCATCACAGCAATACTCAAGTCAAGCAGGAAAGTCCTTCTTTAGTTCATAGTTGTCATTGGCAAGATAAACGCATTCACTTCAAAGCGTAATATTTTATTTTATTTCAAAAGAATGACTCGACTTCCAGTTTACCAGTCCTGCCACCAGAACAGAAATCGGATGGCATTAGGGGGACGTCAGACAGGGTCCAGGGTCAGGCTGAACTTGCCTAGTCTTATTTCTAAAGGTCAACATTTCTTATTTTAAAATGTTCCCAAGGTCAAGAACACTTATGTCTTATAATTTGTTATTTGCACAACAAACTCTCAAGACTAGCTATTAACATATAGATGCGTTTTCTTAGGTACACTTACATTTTGTACATTTTGAAGTAAAATAAGTATTCTGTACACAATTGTAATTTTGTGCCCTTCATTCAATAAAGATTATTGAATTGAGATCATCATTACTTCCTTTCATTGCAAATATCCCATGGTTA
>NC_137608.1:43396592-43524092 GCF_963280865.1 Gymnoscopelus braueri | reverse complement strand
CTTTAACCCTATTTTCTCTTGGGCTATGCATAAACAGTTGATCTAGAAGCTCATGTGACGCCATGCGATGTGCTGTGAGCTTGTACAGCTGCTTTTTAAAACATTTATTTTGGAAAAGTCTTGAAGAAAATTTTGAAAATATTTAGAAATTGTTAAACACAAATCTTCTTTTATGGGGGTCCCTGGCACAAAATAATTTCCAACGGAGGTCCGCACTGCATGTAGCATCTTCAATATCTGCCACCTACAGCTCTGCCTTTTGTCTTTTCGTCAGTGCCACCGTTTGCAAGCCATATAGCATGGCTGGTCTCACAAACATAGTTAACCCCAGGTATTTTAAACTCCTTCACCTCTTTGCCACCTCTCCTCCTTGTATCCTCACTGGTCCACTGTCCTCCCTCTTGTTCACGCACACATACTGTACAGTATTCTGTCTTACTCCTGCTAACTTGCATTCCTCTTCTCTCCACACTCTCTTCAACCTATTCCCTCCTCTCACTACATATCACAATGTTACCTGCGAACTTCATAGTCCACGGTGCCTCCCGCCTGTCCTCATCTGTCAACCTGTCCATTACCAATGCGAACAATGTAAGCCCACTTCCACCGTGAACCCAATCCTGCAGGGGGTTCAGTTTCAGCTTCACCCAGCTGGTGGCTGCTCAGATGGTCATGATACCCACTAAGCTACTGCCGCCACGTGGCGTTATTATTATCAACAGTAGAATCTCAACAAAATGAAACCTTTCACAGTTTATCATTTATAAAATACATGTTCAATGATTCTCATTTACTTTACTTTATTGGACATACCATCTGCCACATAAAATACATAGAATTATAATGCAATGACAGACATGAAGTGAACACCAAAAACAGGTCCAGACATGTTTTTGGTGACACATTCAGTACATTCAAATACATGTAACACAGCCCATCATATAGCACCCTCCTTGTTTAGAAGATACACTGTTGAAGGGATGAAAGAGTTCTTACACCTATTCAGGTATCTTTATGTTTATTTAATTGGAACCCCATGGGTCTACCTGATGACAGCAGTTTATATTCTGAGTACAGATCCTAAAGAGGGGCCAGTGATACTTTTCCTAGCATTCCCTTTCATTTATACATTTTTACTCTTCGTATTCTTTGTATTTGTTTCAAGATATATTCTTTATTGGGATTGTAACTTCAAATTGTCACTTGTGGCTATAATCTTTTATTTACTCATTTATTTATTTGTTTTGCTACAGTATCTGTTTGAGTTTGCAACACCAAAACATTTGTTCTCTTTTTTTTTTATGTGAACATTTTAAATGCAATTGACATGACACAGAAATGACGTGCAAGGCATATAATAATTTGATCTTTATCACTTTGAAGAGTGTGGTTTTTTTTTTTTAACCAAAGGATACAGATATGAAGGAAGTCATCATTTGAGACACCTCCTCTATGAGTCTTTCTGAATATATATAAATGCATCTTGTGTGATTTGGATATAGTCACTGGATATAGTCACACACTGCAAAGGTTATCTGACATTGCTTTAAAAAATATTTGACAACTGTGCACTTGTTCTCGTCTTTCAGAATGAAGTACAATTCAGGTACAGTTAACAATACTTGGTTCATCATTTCAACCATTCAACAAAAACATTGTGACAGTCTGACATTTCTTAACAGCAGACCATATCTTTGAACCTTTACCAATACAGGATTACTATCTGTGTGCTTTCAGAGCGACACAAACACTCACATTTCTAATTTAAGTTTGAACGGTGAGCATTGCAAGCATTGTAACTGTGCTCACATCTCCTCAGGATTTCTCAAGGTGACATTTTTCTGGGTGCTGATTGTGAGACAAAGCATGGATGCCTCCCATGTGCCTTTGAGGCGTCATTTCATCGGTGATCCCTGCAGGCCCAAAGAGTTGACATTCCTTTCTGAAACTCTTGTCAGACAGAGTTTGACCCTCTTTGTAAGTATTTCTTTGCCTTATTAATGTAACGTTGCTTTTGCCTTTATAAGACTTCATCTCATGGTGTTTTAAAGCTATTTTCTTTCACACTTAACCCATTTCAGCAGAATAAGGCTTACATTTTACAGTACATTTTTAACTTCTAAAACAGTTGTGTTGTTGTTATTCATGGACTGAAATATGTTTTGGGTGTTTCATGACTTGGTTTTGAATTGGCAAATTGTTTTTATGGTGTAAAGACGAAGTGGGGTTTAGTGCAGATTTCTTCAACGAATAATAATAACCATAGTGGCTCCATATTGTGTGCTAAATACAGTATGCTTTGAGAAGGACGTGATCATGACATAATTTTTTTATGTTTAAGGAGTGGGTGAATAATTAAAGAATTATACAGTAATAATGGCATTTGGGTTTTGGCCCTATATCTTCTGCAGATTAATTGAATCAAATTCTACTTAATGACACGCTGTTTTTCTTTCCTTCCAGAATGAATGGAATGGAAACGATCTCCCTCCATGGTCCCCTGGCTTTCCTGAGCTCCGCACTCCCAGGAACTCATCTCAGACTGGGTCAAAAATTCAGTGTAGCCTGCTATTCATGACCCAAGCCCTGGTTGAAATCCTGAAGGAGCAGGAGGACGACATAAACCCCAAAGCCAACGACCTTCATGATAAGCTCAAAGAGGCTATTAAAAGGGTGAAAAGCCTCGCTGTCTGTCTGAAGGGAGTTCTTGGAGGGGAGTGCTCCCCAAGACCGCCCAGACCCAATATGCCAAATCACACCTTTGAGAAAAAACAGTGGGGACATACGCTATTGGTGGCATCTAGGGATTACCTGGCCTGGCTGCAGCATGAAATCACGCTTCAAAAGTCAAAGGTCAATATGAAACATCGCACACCTATCAAGCCGGCTCTTGTTAAATACTTTGAGGGGAGCGGTTATCTTTTGTAAGTCTGGAGCTGATGCAAACTTTAAATGCAATGTGTTATGCAGACATGGATATTGTTTTTTGGCAGTTTATCTATGTCAACATGAATAGCATTTTAAAGGCATTGGTCTATATGTACCACTTTACTACTGCATTTTTTGAATCAAAATGTATAATTGATTGATCTTTTTCACATCATGAAATTCAGTTCCATCATGTATTGCTTTGGATTTACATGTTTTTTAAGCTTTATACATTTTCTACATATTATTTTCTATTAAAAATAAATGATATTATATTTGATAACGAATTCTTCGTCCCATTCTTAATGCGATAGAGATTCATTATGTTCTAGCCTTTACTTTTGGCCTAATGCAGAATAAAAGCTTTAAACCCACGGTGCTTTATTCTTGCCCAGTTAACTATTGTACTGACAATATGAACCATGGCTTTGCTGATTTAATAGTTTATTTAGTGACAACAAGCTGCTCTCCAGTGACCGTAATTAATCAACTTGCCAACGAGGCAAAAATGAGAAGGAGTTCTAATAAATTTCCTAATTACAATACAGTTTGTTTTCTGTGCCTTCAGAATGATTAATTGTGCTGCTCTGACCATCCTTCCCATGTGATTGGTTTACTTTGCCTGAGGTATGAAATGCTGATAAGAATCATCTTCAGGGAGCCAACAGTTTGGACTCCAATCACTAAAGTCCATATTGCAATTTGTGGACAGATGGACAGTGCACAGTAAGGCAGATAAGGCTGTCAATCTCTGTCACATCAATGCAAGGGAAACAACTGCGCTGCAAACAAGACCGATGTGTGTGTGCCGTCTTTATTAAATTAAGTTTTCAATTCATATTCAGTGATAAAAGGTTTCATGATCCTACAGGAGGAGTTCCCAAAAATGTTCAGCTCGAGACCCAAAATATCAATTTAGTGTCTCCACGGAACCCCCCAAAAAAAACTTTATATATACATACAAAAAAAAGATGTATATAAAAAAAAAGGTTGGGTAAAAAAAAAAAGGGATATTACTACACGACCCATAATGCGACCTTATTTTGGGAAACAATGTTATACAGTAGCTTCGTACGTCATGAGTCATCGTTTTCGGAAATGTTTTCAGTTTGACTTGATAAAGACATTTTCCTATGTTGTCTTTTGATTCATCCTAGCATTACTGCCACTGATTTCATCATCTGTGATTTTTCTCAGTTCTGTGGTTAAGAAAGTGCACAGAAGCTGCCATGACATAAGACTTTGTTCTTTTTCAAATGTCTATCGCCTTTACCACATCAGTTTCATCATATCTGTTAAAGCTACTGGAAAGTTGGGTTGCTGCTCAAAATGGTCAGAATTGTTAGGTAATACTGTACAGTACCTAACATTTAAATTTAAAATCAGTTTTGCAAAACAACAAAGGCTTTTGAATCTTTTTGGAATTAGTTTAATTAAAGAAAATTGTATATTTATTTTACATTTCTAGTTACATTCGTTCATTATAATAATGAGAATTTCCACTGAAATTCCACATTATAGCGAATACTGTCTTAAACAATTAAAAAGCATAAAATATGAGCCAATTAATTTCACAGTTACTTTTATTAAATAGCTATTCCATATGCATGCGCTACACACATAAGTTATGATACATTCTTTTGCAGTTTAAAAATACCCAACGATACATAAAACATTATTGCCTTATGTCAGGGGTTAAAATGAAGCCTATTACATGATGGTTGGTATGAAGATAATTCCATTGGATGAGCTGCCTGCTAATGTAGACCTGATGATCATCACGGATGAAGTTATGAAGCATTTCTATGCACTTATGAAGTGTAAATAACAAAGTCACATACAGCATTTGTCCATTCTGAGGTTGCTATTGGAGGCATGGTTATCCAGCCTTATATATGTCACCGCAATTCAAGATTGTCCAAAATAGCAATTCAGACAGAGATGGAGAGGGCTTTGTTGTTTTGTTTTTCTCCAGGCACCATTAGTGGTCCCACATGTGCACTCTCTCTAGGACCACTGTTCTTCTTGTACTTCCTTAGTATGATAGGATGAGGATAGCAAACATTCATATAGGAAGGAGTTCTGGAGGGCTTTCTCCATAGCAGTACTTCGCCTGAGGATTTCGATAGGTGTTTTCATGTTGAACACTCTGAAGGAGAAATAAAGGATGGGAATACTTAAAAGGCAGGCAAATACATTCAAGAGTTATTCAAAGTGAACTTGTAATACACTACTTCTGGGATATTTAAGTCCTATCCGGTATCCACTTAAACCCTATATTTATATATACAGTATATACATTGACTGGAGTCTCCCAGGGGCCTTAACTAGGCCCTCTCCTTTTGTCCTAATCCAAATTTAAATGTATCTGGAATGCCTCAAGTGTAAGTAAGGAGGAGAAAACGTTATTTTTTTTGTTGCCTCTGTCTTTAAAAATGTATAAGATTAATAATGACAATCTCCAGCACTGACAGTGTCCAAAAACTTGTTTTATTGTGAAGAGAAGCAGCCTACAAAAAAATCAGCTAACTCACTTCATAAATAAACTCACAATTACCAGATTAATGGTAACTCGTTATTTTATGACTCAATGCCCCTCTAGTTATTTTAGACAAGTTAACAAAGTGGAATTTACATTGAAATATGTTTATTTGTATTCTTTTGCCATATGTATCGCAATATCTAAAATGCATGAGTTGCATAATTCTACCTGATACTGTATGTAGATCTGCAAATATATAAACTTCAATAGCTCCATTTATCACTCTACAATGATTAGGGTGAATTTAAAGGGTGAAATAACTTGGCCATTGTTCGATATTCTGGTTGACTCGACATGACATCTCTGTGAATGCAATATGTGCGTACAAGATCACCAAGAATTCATTAAATCACTGGTATTTATCAGATGGACTGACTCACTTAAACTATGTTTCTTGCAAAGTAGTCATGAAGAATGCAAATATTGCCAATTTTCATTTTATATACTGTATCAATAAGTGAAAGTCTTTTAATACTAAGTGACTGACTGACTCAACTTGCCTTAGCTATACTTAGCAAAGTCACTATTGCACATGTGTACAATGTGGTGTCAATGTTGAAGCAATATGTTGAGTAGGCCTGTCACAGTTATTACATAATCGCCTAATCGCAATTATTTGAGATAATCACAATTATTTTGCATAATCGTCATAATCGTTTCCATGTTGAAAAATGCTCATACAGAAGCAGAAACAGTTGATCTACAAGCTTAGATCGTAGATTGCGAGCTTGTAGATGAGCTATTTCCGTTTATTATATCATTATTATTATATCATTATTATTATATCATTTCTTTATATCTTTCAGTTATTTGTCATATCTGCCCCGTGCAATTTTCGATTACAAAGCCTAAAAGGCAAACAAATGTAATTTGTATTCATATGTTCCAATGTCCAATGCCAAAAACGCAATAAAATCGTTAATCGCAGTTATTTGTCCGACAATTAATCGTCAAGTTGTTTTATAGCCGTTTGAGCTGAGATGTCACAGTTGACCTCAGTCTAAACTCTAAACCTACTTGTGAGGACGTCCTGCACTTGGCCAGGCACAGTTCAAAATGGTCCTCCACTGCGGTGAACAGGTTCTGGAAGCCCTCAGCAGCACGGTTCAGGAAACGCTCCAGCAGAGGTTGCTGAGGAAGAGGAACAGAGATAAGAACGAGGCCTGTGAGTGTGAAATTAACATATTTTGACCCGAGGGCGATTTCTAAAAATGCCTTCTAAATCGTTTTTCTGAAAAACGTATGTTGTCGGGAAGAAACCTCTATCTCCATATTTGATTTTTTTTTGTTTGTAAATTAACACCCTACTTGATCATACTTGATCATACGTCACACTGAAAGCATCAAAAGTAACAGATCCGGCCCGGACTGCTGGCGTAGCGGTCCGGGCACCTAGGCTACGATGAAGCCTGACAGCGCATCGCGGGTTCCAGTACCGATCCCGAAAGCCTTCGCTGCGTGTCACTCCCCATCTTTCTCTCCCCATTTCCTGTCAGCCTACTGTCCTATCAATAATACAAAATAATAATAATAAAGGCCCAAAAAAAAAAAAAAAGCAGATATACAAGCTCGAAGCGTGGCGCGAAACGGCGCGTTTTGAGCTTGTAGATCTGCTACTTTTGAGGTTTCCATCCGACCGAGACGATGTCTAGCTAAAATCTATAAATGACATAGATGCTTTCTCGGTTTCAATGGGTTAAG
Source organism: Gymnoscopelus braueri (assembly GCF_963280865.1). Classification (NCBI taxonomy): domain Eukaryota; kingdom Metazoa; phylum Chordata; class Actinopteri; order Myctophiformes; family Myctophidae; genus Gymnoscopelus; species Gymnoscopelus braueri. The sequence goes on along the minus strand of NC_137608.1, from coordinate 43,516,921 downwards.
GCACAGAATCTGATTTCAATCTGCGCTCGACTGTTTGTGCTCACATGCTAAGCCCACTGCCATGTGATGTTTTTAGGTGAAAGGTGTTGTCCATCGAGATTAGAATTTGAGTCATATCTCATCTTACATGGTAAAAGATAAGCACACAGCAGTTGCAATGTCTCAAGAAACTGTGCAAAATGCATCTGGGTACACAGTAAAATCCAGAGTGTTGATTTCACTCCAAGAGTGTACAAATGGAACCAAACAGGTTCATTTTGTTCCATTTGTACACACTCAGAGTCAAACTAACACTCAGAAGCCCCCGGGCAGAGTCCCGACATTATGTAGACTACCTTGTCAGGTTGGAGGCAGCAAGACACACAGTACTCGTAGATGTTGCAGCAGCCATTGGCCAGACAGCTTTTACAGATGTACTGCCTGGAGCTGGGAGCGTTCACGTTACAGCAGCCGTTCACCAGCAGATCCTTCCTCTCGCAGACATAACCTGTGAATCGTTAACAATGACCCAGATCAGTGGCTCTCTTTAAACATTTTAACAACACAAATCTTGTATGGGGGTCCCTGGCACAAACTCCTTTCAGATGGGGTTCCGCAGCCAATTACATGTCATTTTGGGGGTCCTTGACATGAAAGTCTGAGAACCACTCAGACCAAAAATCTTCACAAGGCTACACATATCTGTATGGTAGAGCCAGAGTAGAGACAGAATTTTGTGTTGGAGTTTGGAAGCGCTCGTGTTCAGTAACGCAACGCCCTGCTGCCTCCTGCATTATGTGCAATTTCGAAACAGGTGGCACGCAGGACCGTTGAGTGATTTCCAACGAGCGCTTCCAAACTCGAACACTTAGAAAGATTATCACCTGCCCAGGATTTATTGACAGAAAGTAGCTCATAACATGTCTATGGTGGATTTTTATGAAACAAAAACAGTCTACAAAGAGGATAATCCAAGCTTTCCGTACAGCTGCAATGTTGGTGAGTTTAACGCTGTTTAATACAATCAGATCGGACCTTTCTGTTTGGATGTATGGGCTGTCAAGGGTTGGTATTGCAACTCTAGTTGGCAGATATTAAAAATGGCATCTAAGAGTCGCTAGCGGCTAGGCAACACATATCTGTAAGGTAGAGCCAGGACTTCAATCCAGGCCTATCTCAGTGCTCACCAAGTTCATCCGTGAGCAGCGTCTTGCCCTGGATGGAGTTCCTGCACTGAGTGATCTGTCGGCTGCTGTTGCCCAGGTTGAAGCGGACCTTCCACGGGATGCGATGGTCCGGATCCCTCACCTCCAGGAGGGTGCGGTCCCGTATGGTTCGCTCCTCCTGCGCAAAACATACGACAGCAAATCATTTTATAACCTGCATCGCCCTGGATCACAGATTATAGCTCGACAGGCTCAGGGAGGTTTACCACAGCACTAGGGCACTAGGAACCGGATCCAGCATTGAGGAACCGGAATCGGTTCCATCACGTTTGGAACCGTTTCTGGAGCCGGTTTATCACACTGTTAGAGTTGGTATGTGGACTTCACGTCAATTACAATACCGGTGATTCTCAAACTTTTACATTTCAAGGACCATCATAACTCTGAGAGTGTACAAATGGAACCCAATGGACCTCAGAGTTACAGACCTGTTAGTGTCCATTTGGAACCCCCTATAGGAATCGTTAAAGGGAAACGTTAAGCAATCGGACCATTAAGGAACCAGAATCGTTAAAATCCTAAAGGATCCCATTCCCAACCCTAACCACGGCACAGCCGGGGCAACATTAGTTCCAAGTTACCTGTTTGAGTGTGCTAGTGAGGAAGTAGATGAGGGAAAGTCCAAAGACTACACCTAGGACCCAGCGCTTTCTTAGTAATCGGCGTAGAACCATCATGGCATGGTCTTCTTGGGGAGATGCCACCAGACCAGTGAGCTCTCAGTCCAACCCTCTATAGGTCTGAGCTCTGGGATGTATATGTAATACTGTCTGACAATACCTTACTATGTCTCAACCCCTCAGACGACAGCTAGCAGGGAGGCTAGCTGTCTTTATTAAAACACAAAGAGAACTCCCAGACACAAAGAGGCCAATGCATTCCAGTATTGAGGTTAGGACCTCTATGGAAACAAGTCCACTGGACTTTTTTTTTTTTGGGGGGGGTGATCCTTTTTTAGACTAAGTGTTTGACTGTGCTGTTTGCATTTCTGTCTAATAAAATATTCAATCAATCAATCCACTACTTCAGCTAACCCATTTTTGCACGTTTACTAGCAGCTGGCTGAGCAGATCATGCCTGTGAGACGCGTTGATGTGCAGCTACAGACATGAAATCACAATATGACTGATGCACATGCACGCTGCACTGACAGAACAGATGATGGGGTGTGCATTCCCTGTGCATTCCCTATGCATTAAAATAGATGATGAAATTCAGTATTTTCTGCACTGTTTGTTTTATTATTCTATGAATTTATTTTCTTTTCCAAAGCTGCTTGCAGATGGAAAACAAATGACAAATAAAGCAATCTTGAATATTGATGCAAGCAAGCTAACGGTTTATCAACCTAAAAAGGCTGCTTTGTTAGCCTATATAGCTAGCTGGCCCTGCTAGTTGTCTCACGTAGACGTCCATGGGATAATATTTTTAAACACTATGTTTTTTTTTATCAAACGCTCTTCTTGTGACTCTATAAGTGTAATAATAAAGTATATAAGGGTCCAACGTGGTGTGATCAGAGAGCGGCTGGTTTGGTTCGTTGGGTTGAATCCTCTCTGGAGCTGCTGTGACTGACATCCACCATCAAAACAGACTGCAAACCAGCGTTGCCAGATCGTGCGAGAGAAACAAGCAACCAGAGTCTAGGAAAACAAGCCCAAAAGAAGCCCTTTAAACATATTTAAAGGGCTTCACGCTTCAAGCTCACAACGCGTCGCGATGCGACCCGTTTTGAGCTTGTACATCTATTTTTTTTTTTTAATCTTGGAAGAAAATGTGAAAATAATTGGAATCATTTTGAAACTTTTAGGCTAACAACAAATCTTGTATGGGGGGTCCCTGGAATAACATATTTTCAAATGGGGGTCCGCAGACAAATACATATTAATTTGGGGGTCCTTGACTTGAAAATGTTTAAGAACCACTGGTTTAAACAACATTTAGGAAACAAGCCCAAATATGCACCTTACACTTTAGAAACAAAAACCCCAAAAAAACGCTACTCGCAACTAACCAATATTTTCATGCAACTTTGCAGAAAAAGAAGCCCAAAGTCGCTTATAATAAGCCGACATGGCAACACTGACTGCAAACACGGATGTGTTGTGATGGAAGGAGAGGCTCGCTGATTGGTGGACGGGCTGTCTGGTGACGTCACGCAGGAAGCTCTAGCTTCTTTTTTTTTATTGTCGGCGAGTCTTGTTCATCCCATGGCCCGAAAGGACGGTCATGTGATTGGCTATAGTTGGTTGTCTAGCAACCGTAGAAATATAAATTTAAAACACTGCTTCATGGATTTTTTCATATTTTAATGGGTATGTCACCTACTACAGCAACTCTGTAGTAGATGAGTCTAAATGCAGTCTAAATTAAGAAATTAAATCCTAGTTTCAAACATTTTATTAAATATGGCCTAAACCCTTTATTTATTTATTATTTATTTTATTTCTTTATTTTTATATTTTTTTGAAATTGCAGAACTACAAGCTCACAGATCAGCTATTTTCGAAGACTTTTGTTTTTACGTCGTCGACATCACATTCCCTGACAACCAACTAGCCAATCGACAACGAGCAGTCACTTTGGGCTATAGGATCTAGAAGACTCGCCCATCAATTTCCCACAGCATCGAAGAATCTCTCAGCTTCCAGCTAACCAACCTATCTAACATAGAATGACACATGCAGGAGGCTAGTGACTGAGGTAACATTTATCTTATGTGTAGGTTACCACTTACAAAGCTGTAGAATAATGCATTCAATAAAAAACAAGGGCAGTATATAGCAGGTGCAGCCAATCCACCTGTCATGTTGATGCTTTGCCTTTGTTATTGTGCATCCCCAATGCAATGTGTGTGTGTGTGTGTGTGTGTGTGTGTGTGTGTGTGTGTGTGTGTGTGTGTGTGTGTGTGTGTGTGTGTGTGTGTGTGTGTGTGTGTGTGTGTGTGTGTGTGTCCAACAATGTTGATGTTTTGTGGGTGTCTGTGTGCATCCCAACAATGTTGATGTTTTGCGGGTGTCTGTGTGTGTGTGCATCCACCCCAACAATGTAAATTTTGTGTGTGTGTGTGTGTGTGTGTGTGTGTGTGTGTGTGTGTGTGTGTGTGTGTGTGTGTGTGTGTGTGTGTGTGTGTGTGTGTGTGTGTGTGTGTGTGTGTGTGTGTGTGTGTGTGTGTGTGTGTGTGTGTGTGCGCGCGCGCATCCATCCCAACAATGTTCATGTTTTGTGTGTGCATCCATCCCAACAATGTTCATGTTTTGTGTGTGCATCCATCCCAACAATGTTCATGTTTTGTGTGTGCATCCATCCCAACAATGTTAATTTTGTGTGTGTGTGTGTGTGTGTGTGCGTCCATCCCAACAATGTTAATTTTGTGAGTGTGTGTGTGTGCATCCATCCCAACAATGTTGATGTGTTGCGTGTGTGCATCACAACTATGTCGACGTTTTGCATGTGTTCATCGATTCCCGACAATGTTGCTGTTTGGTGTTTGTGCATGCAGCTGGATGATGTGTTGATGTTGTGTGTGTGCTTGTGTATCAGAGCAGGACTGGACCATGTGGTGATGAGCAGTGTGCCATGCAGAGGAGACACAGCAGCAACACGGATGGCATGCCCTCGGAAAGGTGGGGAGGGGAAATCACACAAATAGGCAGTGGTGGACAGGAACAAATTAGATATACTTGAGTCCTGTACATAAGTGTGTCCGGGTAGCTCAGTCGGTAGAGCTCTCTGCCTTTGGACCACAAGAGGTCATGAGTTCGATCCCGGGCACCGCCAACTCAGCGTATGAGTAGCACAGCTTGGGTGAGGCATGTTGTACGGTAAGCACTGGGAGCTGATGGGAAGGTGTGTCTCTCCACCTCAGCATTCCATCTCCCATGAGGTCTAGCTAACGCATTGTAACGGGGACAGACTCCTCCGTTCTCGGCTGCTACCGACAATAAGCCTCTCTGACCTACTTAGTGTACATAAGTAAATATTTTTGAGTGTCTGTGTTTTACTTGTGTAGTATTTCTGGATATACTTATGACTTTCGCTCCACTACATTTCAAAGGCAAATGGTGGGTTTCTGAAGTGTCCACAGCCCTCTTATGAGACACAGACCGAGTAGAAACAAATGGTACCATTTTATCATGAGCATTAGTGAGGACCAATTATTTGAAGATAGGTTGAAAATGGGTGAGGTCATTCTTTAAGTATTTTCTAAACCATGTGTTTTCACTTGCAGTTGAGTAATATTTGACCAGGAGTATTGTACTCGAGTATACTTTCACTCAAGTACTAGGAGTGAGTACTTTGTCCACCACTGCAAATAGGCCACATGCAGGCCCGCTGTGATAGTGTTGCTTTTTGATCAGCTCTCCTTACTGTGTCAGTGCTGCAATGTCATACGCATCGTTTAATACAGTGATTCTCAAAGTGGGGCCTGGGGACCCACATGGGTCCCTGAGGGGGTCCCAGGGGCTCCCCAGCAAAATGAAGAACAGTTTCCAAACGAGTGAATGTACAGTATAAGAATGGCTGTTCAGATCATAGGTTTCAGTCTCTCCATTTCTATCTCACAGTAGACTATTAGACAGTTGAAGAATTACTTAGAAAATCTAATTTAACAGCAAGAATCTTCTCTTATGGGGGTCCCTGGCACAATGTATTTTTAAATCTGTGTCCGCAGCCTAATAGGTGGAACTTTGGGCATCCTGGACATGAAAATGTTTAAATTAAGATCCACTGGTTCCACTATAATAATAATAATAATAGAATAACCTACACCTCATGAAGGCCACTGGTCTCTGCAACATGGTGATGGCATTTGCTCACAGCCAGCTAAAGAGTAGCTCACCTTTCTAGAAACAAACAATTATTAAATTTGTATTTATGAATGAAATAGCACATGCAAAAAGAGACACTTCACCTTTCCATTAAATAAAAAAAATAACAAAACCTAGAAAAATATGCTCAAAAATATCCTCAGAGCACAGGTCTCTGCCAGGCTAGGTAGTAGAAGTCAATCTTAGCCAATCAGGATGAAATCTGAAAAATCGGATAGGTCCGTCTTGATAATATGACTAAGACTGAGATAATGTGTACAAATTTGTGTTGTGATGTTTGGACAAAATCTGTTGGAGTAATAATTTTGCAAAAATCTGCCTCCTGGTGGCGCTATAACAGGACATGTGAAAAGGGTGACATTTCTTCCTCAGCCTAGTGGGAATGTGCGTGCAAAGTTTCACGGCAGTCGGACGCTGCGTTCATGATTTGAGGCATTTTGTTCAAAATGACGCTGCAGGAGATTAGACGGACGGACAGGGGGCAAAAACATAGTCTCGGCCACGCCTTCGGCCTGGCGGGGAGAAAAAAATAAATCACCCAATTTATTGTAAAATGTACCACAGTTTACTATGTACCCACGTTCTTTGTGTGTTGCAGCCAACCAGCCCCAATGTATTACGCACATTCTAAAATATACATGAAAATCATACATTACGCTTACGGTATCCCCACATATGATAAGAAATAAAAGGAAGACTCTTGTCTAACGGTTTGGTTTCAATGCCTCCCATACAGGAGTCGTAGCCAAACCCTAGGGTCAGAGAGCAGCCTGGATGAGGGAGGCGTGTTTGACTGCCTGAAGCCCGAATCGCCCACCTCCCCCCAGCAGCTCTTCTCTGGTCTGGTGGGAGTCCCCTCCGGCTCTGTCTCCTCTGCAAACTTCCAGGCAGCCGGCCTGGTCCTGGGCTCGCCCCCGGACGTTTTCATCCAGATGACCGCCTCGACCAGGGAAGAGGGGGGCTCCCACCTCACCCAGGGCGGGTCCTTCCTGGTTCCCCGGCCCCCGCAGCCGCACCACCACCACCTCCACCACCACCATTTCCACCACCAGGCCCTCCAGCACCGGACCTCCTCCCTCCTGCAGCAGGCCACGGCGTCGGCCGGCGGCTCCGAGAGGCACGGCTCCCGCGAGGAGGCCCAGGAGGACCCGTCCACGCCGGCCCCGGCCCTGTCCGAGCTGAAGGCGGTGGTCACTTGGCTTCAGCGTGGCTTCCCGTTTATCCTCATCCTCGTGGCCAAAGTCTGCTTTCAGCATAAGCTAGGTAAACCCATATGTACTGTACTAGTAATACTAGAACAACTCTACAGCTCTTAAAAAAAACTAAAAAACTCCACAGCAATCACATCACAGGTTTACAGGCATAAAAGAGTGGGTGAAATTCTTTGTCATTCAATTTCCATTATTAGCATTTTCAAGAAAGAGGAGAAAGAAATTTGAGCATGAGCAGTGTATAAAATATACGGGTGCATGGTTAAAAGTAGCAATGGAATGAGACATTTAAAATAGCAGCTGGTCTGTATGGTACATGGCATAAAGAAAAGGCCATGTAATAGCAGCAGATATAACAGATGTTTTAACAGTTTGACCTTTTGTTTTGCGTTTGGATATTGCCTATTATTGCATGCCATTGCATACCCTGGATGGGGGTCCCTTCTTTTATGAGCCTTCCTAAGGTTTCTCTTTTCTTTAATTGCTGAGAGTTTTTCCCTTGCGCAGATGAGAGTTGAGTTTTCAAGTGCAGATGGTGTGGTGTCGGGTGTGGTTAAGTGACAGCGTTGTGTGTCTCTCTGTCTCTGGCAGGTATTGCTGTGTGTGTGGGGATGGCCAGCACGTTTGCCTTTGCCAATTCAACATTTAAACACCAGGTGTCTTTGCGGGTAATGATGAGTAACGTGCACTTTAACCTTTCACTCTGCACTTCAGATAACACTCAACAGTGGATGACAATATTATGTTACGTTCATTTAATATAAGCATTGTGGGACATTAATACTATGCCACCAGCCAAATGTGGCTAGATTTTGACTGTGGGCTGTTAAAGTTTGTCTTCAGAGCCAGGCACTTTGGCGGCTGACCAGACATCATTAAAATCGACTGTTTCCATTTTTAATTTCCAATTTGGCTTGTAAAATCCTGTAAGTGGCAGGTGAATATTGCAATCCATTAGCTGGTGGACACATGGACAAAGAAAGTTGACTGAATGTAAACCTACGGAACACCACGTCATCCTAAGATAACAGAGGTGGTGTAAAGTAACTAAGTACATGTACTCAAGTACTGCACTTAAGTACAATTTTTACTTTACTGGAGTCTTTCCACTTTTCTGTACTTTTACTTCTACTCCACTACATTTCAGAGGCAAATATTGTACTTTTACTCCACTACAATTATTTGAAAACTTTAGTTACTTGTTACTTTGCAGATATAAATTATTACATTATAGAACCTACATTAACCACTTTAGCCCTATTTTATACCTTGGCTATTTTCAAACATTTTAGTACTTTTACTTTTGGTACTTTAAGTACATTTTGATACCAATACTTTTTGTACTTTTACTCAAGTAAATGTTTAATTCCGGACATTTACTTGTAACAGAGTACTTCTACATTGCAGTATTGATACTTTTACTTAAGTAAAACATTTGAGTACTTTTTCCACCACTGAATAACAGTACCTGTGCTCTGTCCTTGTTCAGGAGGAGCGCTCTGTGTTCTCTGCCCTGTGGATCATGGTTTTCCTTGCAGGGAACATAGTGTATCTCTACTACACATTCAGTCAAGAGGAGCTTTATAACAGGTACAGTAGAGTGGTGGAAGCAGGTATTGTTATGAGCTCTTTATTGTTTGTAAAAGTTTTTGGTTCCTGGTTTAGCTTTTAGTTGTCCTTAATTTGCCATTTTTGATTTTCATGTCCATTTCTTGTAGGAAGTGTTCCCGTTCATGTCTATTCTTGTCCTGTGAGTATTTTGTGTTCATTTTGTGTTCATTTTATTGATTTTCGGCATATTTTCTGTTAGGGCTGCAACTATCCATTATTTCCGTAGTGATTATTATATCTTATTACATTTTTGGTTTATAGAATAATCGATTATCCCATTTAGACGTGAGGCAGATTCTTTCTAAGTAAATCGATGATTAGCCTATTTTATATTTCGCCATACAACATTGTGTTGTGCTTAAATACTAAATACTGAAGCAATGTACAAGCTTGCATGGCCACGTGTTGAGCTTGTAGAGCTGCTATTTTTGCTCTACTAAAACCTACATTTAAAATGTTCCCCCAACATCGATTATCTTATTAAAATATAATTTTTATAATCGATTAAGTCCACTAGTTTTATTAACTGTTGCAGCCATGTTTTATTTTCTGTTCCTCTCCATCTCGTCCATCTTCCATGACGACCCCAGTGTTGCTTGTCATCCCTGTCGGGCAGAAACCTTGTACTATCTCCATGATTCAACTTTTTTAGTTTTTTTTGTAAATTAATGCCCTACTACTATGCCATAAAAATTGCTGATCTACAAGCTTAACAACGCGATTAAGCTTGTCAATGGGCAATCTTTTGCTACTTCTGAAAACGTTTTAAAGTTAAAGTGGTTAAGCCTGTCTGTGGGTTTTACAAATATTGAACAAATGAAAGTATTAACAAGAGCTGGTGACTAAAGAATAACCACTGGATCCATTCGAACACAGGTTTCTTTTTTTAACATTTCCTGAAAAGTAACTGTTTTGGACATTGGAGTGTTCTACCCGACGTTGACCTTGTAATAATGAGTCATGTTGATATTCTGTGTCCTTCCAGTCTCATGTTTGCAAAGCCCAACATCAACAGCTTTGACTTTTTTGACCTGATCTGGGCGGTCGGCATCACTGACTTTGTCCTCAAGTACTTCACCATCAGCCTGAAATGCTTCGTCCTCTTCCTGCCCAAGATCCTGCTGGCCTTCAAATCCAGGGTAGGACATCCATCTTTCATGCTCCTTTTCAGCTTTCACTAGGCCACCTGTGGGCCGGGGCCTACTGGGGGCCTGTGATGAAACTGCAAGTGGGCCCCCACATAATCGGCAAAACCTTAACCCCTTTATAGATAATATAAAATCAGATCAATCTATAAAAACAAACAAAAATCTGTTTTCTTTAAAACCTTTAAAAAATAGTTGTCATTGTGATACTGATAAATACAAACTTTAAGTATACTACGCTAGTTCACTTAATCAAAGCCGTAACATAATCGATTTGATTGATCATTTAAATAAACATGCTCTGAAAATGCATGCGGCCCACCCCTCTGACCACTCAACACAGCAGCCAAATGGCTGCCGTGTTCAGATCACACTTTTAAGATTTTTCAAGTGGGGCCTGATCCAGAAACGGTTGGGAAATGCTGCATTAGACAGTGCAAGAAATAAGAAGGATGGGTGTTATGGGAGGATGAGGGCCTTAACTGTATTTGAATGGAATGAGGTGAAATGTGTGCATCCTTTTATTCACCATAGGGCTGGGCAATATTATGATGTCATATGTGATAATGGCATAAGTGTTATCTTTTCCTGCCATTATTAACCAATTAAGCCCTACATACTTTGTCGTACGCCAATAGTGAAAATAGGCAATCTACAAGCTCACAACGTGCCACATTGTGACACGTTGTGTGCTTGTAGATTTGCTATTTTTTTTCTTACTTTACATTTCTGACTGTTTTTATGTTCGCCTAGAATGACATTCCCAAAATACTATAGGAATGCCGATGTTGAAAGTGGTTAAAGGCTGTATTACAGTCTTTACCCATTAATTATTCTATAGGCATTATTGACGATTGTTTATCAAAAACCTCATTGTGTAAATATTTTGTAAAAGCACCAATAGATATCCCCACAACACTGATGATTAAACCACAAGGTATTTGGGCAAAAATATTGTGATATTTGATTTTGCCTATAATATCGCCCAGCGCTCATTTAGCCCATGATGCAAAAACAGCATCTGTTAATAATGCATCTTCAAGTGCAGGTGGGTGAAAAACCTGTGTGAACTCTGTGGAAAAGGCATCTTAATTCTGAAAAACACTCCCGCCTTGAGATGTTGTCCAATCGTTAACGCTGGCAGTGATTTAGTGGTAGTCCCATGGTTGAGTAATGAGCAAGGTGACTGCCTGTGTTGAGGACAGAACCTTGTAGACTTTAGGCAAAGAGGAAAGGAAACTATGGTGAAATGAGTTTGGGCGACTGCACACGGTAATGGGAACTGCTACAGGGTCACAGTGTGGTGCTGATTTGTATTCATAGGGTTTGAAATGGTACTGTACGCCTAAGGTGAGCTTTTTGGAGTCTGACCATGTTGTGCACACGTTTGACTGTGTATCAGTGCTGTGATCGCCATGACCCAAGGCAATAGAATGTTTTTATGTGGCAGGGTGGACACACACACACACACACACACACACACACACACACATACACACACACGCACACATGTTTTAATTGCTATACTTGTGAGGACATAGAAATGTTAGGTTGGCATTGAATATAGTCAACCTCTAAATGCCTAATCCTAACCCTAACCTGAATCTTTTCCTAATGTAAGCCCAACTCTAAAACAATTTTTTAACCATAAAACAACAATGTTGTTGTTTGACCCTCACAAGTATAGTAATACTAATACAAGTGTACACACACACACACATACATGCACGCACACGCACACACGCGCACACACTCACAGTTGGCGTTACACCTGCATCGCACTAGAAAAATGTGTGTGTGTTTGTTATTTAGAGGGGGGTTGCACTGCAGACTATTTGGATAAAATTTTCCACTGATAAACAGAGCAACAGGCCAATCTGAACCATGGCAGTCTGCAACTGAGCTCATTTTCCCCAGGGGGCATTAACATGGGTGAGGTCATACCTACTCCCTTGAGCTGGACTATTACCTGTACACTCCACTCTGACACACACACGCACGCACGCACGCACGCACATGCACGTGCGCACACGCACACAGATTATAGACACACACACATGCTCACAGTGTTGGACGTGCACAGGCTCAGCTTTGGCTCTTCCCAGACGGCGCTGCTCTCTCGCTCAGCCAGGACCTACAGTACAAAGTCGTGCCAACAGCCTCATTACCGCATCCATTCGAGGACATGCTAACGATCCCACACGTAAACACTGGCGTCAGCGCGAGGTCTCGTGAGTGATAGCACGCTAGTCAACGTCAGGCCCAAGACAGAGAGAGATGAGATGCATGAGCGTGCTTAGATCTCCCTCAGCATCGTTTCATAGTGGTATCTGTGTAATCACACTGATGCCGTGCTGGGACTATTGACCTAAATTTATGTTCGCTAATAGTTTGGTCTCATGAACAGCTTTTGTGTTTATTTTAACCTATGTACTATTTTTACACTCTCTGACCTCTAGTTAGTAAGATTTAATCAGGTGTCTGAAGCTGAGTGAGCTATAGCTCAACAGGAGCACAATTGACTTGTATGTATACATGCGTTTGTGCATGCATGAGTGTGCACGTGTATGTTTTCTGTGTTAGCGCAGGATCAAGAGATCAGCCGCAGTGCTGAAACAGAACAAAGCAGGAAACTCCTCAGCAGGTTCCTGCTGCTGTGGAGTGAACTCAAACTCCCTGGCTCGGGTCCAAGCTTTAGATTTGACAGGTTTCTCTTGCGTGGGCGTGATGGGCACAGTGGGATGCAGGGTTGAGAGGGACAATAAGGAAGATGAATTGCCCACTAGCAGAGGTCTGCCTCTGCTACCAACCTGGCTGCTTCAGGCTCTTTACCCACAAGTCATCAATCTTTGTCAGCCGGCATCCAGGAAGTCATTATGCAAGCTGGGGTGCCACGGGCGCCATCGGGGAATCAAGTTTGCCTTCGGTTTGGGCATCTCCTTGCTTTTTAACCGCTCCCCTGTTCCACTTAACGTACTTTGTGGCGGCAGGGACTTATTCAGAAGTTGGTTTCTGACTCTGCGTTGACGGGTGGCCCTTTTTTAAAGGCGGCTGGCAGCCTCCCGTAGGGCTAGGCTTGATGTGGGTACTGGGTAGCAGGTGGAACAAGCCACTGCCAGTTCCCCTTGCAGTGTGGGGAAATTGCCTGTACTGCTGTGAAGCTGCAGAGCCTTGGACAGTGGCCATGTTTGGGCTGGAGGCATGCTGTTTTAAGCTCTTCCCACTGCAGGACTCTTGACTAGATAGAAGAGGACCTGGAGGCTGCTTGGTCTCTCTGCTTTGTGGGCAGTCAGGTGACAGACTGAATACATATTGGTCTAATTAAGTATTAAAAGAGCTGCTGTTTCCGTTGTTTAAAACTTTGAGGTCTTTGATTTCTCCAACTTTTGTTGTTTTTTACTGAAGCCCTGCCAGCACAGATGCAGTTAGTAACTTTGAAGGACCATACTGATGGTGTGGCATGTTTAGACCACCACTCATGAAATACTTGACATTATTGCTGACCATTTTCCATGTTCCATTAATTTCAATAAGGTATGAAAGTAAACCGTAGAGACTTTCTTAACATAGTGTTAGGGTTAGACAATGAACTTTATGTTCACTTACTTTATCGTTGTGTTTCAGTGCAATTTAAAGCACAGATTTATGAATGAAATTCAAGCATCCTTGACTTTTTTAAGGATGGTAAGTTTGGGACCATTTTAATGATATAATGGAGAAAATATGGAAATAAAACAAATTAGGTAATTAACATGAACATGGAGAGAATGACTTGTACTTGACACCAAGTCCTTGACGGTTTCCTGTACTTACAAGTCACAAGCATATTTACACCCCATCTAGAATAAACAGTTGCCTGTACTTGTGGGATTGTGTGTGTGTGTGTGTGTGTGTGTGTGTGTGTGTGCGTGTGTGTGTGTGTGTGTGTGTGTGTGTGTATCGGCATTCCCAGGGTAAATTCTACCTATTGATTGAAGAACTGAGCCAGCTGTTTCGGGCCCTGGTCCCCATCCAGCTGTGGTACAAATACATCATGGGAGATGACCCGTCCTCCAGCTACTTTCTGGGAGCCTCGCTCATCATCATCTACAGCCTCTGCAAGGTAACCTTTGACCCTCTACCAATCCATTGGAGATTGACTGTATGCTAACATGATTATATTGCCGCTGTCAGAAGCTCTTATTAATACATTCATTGATTAAATATTCATAAAATCCGCAGACAGACTTAACCGCTTTCACTTAAAAAAGATGTTCACTATTATTTGCTATTTTTGCTACTTTTGTGCGGTGAAGTAGGGAATCCTTGAAAAAACATAAAAAGTTGAATTATGGCGATACAAGCTTTCTGCCCAACGGCAACGAATGATGGTAATACACCATGGGAGTAGCCTCATGTCGCGTTTAGCTTGTTTGTCGGTGCAATTGCGTGTGCTCTTGCACCAGCATACTGGGGAATTTTGGACCACGGTTTTCTTAACTTTTCTATGATGTTATGATATCTTAGGATGAATGGTAACCGTACAGTAGGAAAATGTCATAACTCCATCCCGGGTCCGCCACAGCTTAAAACGTGTGCCAATAGGGCATAGCAGTGGCGGCCATTTCCTGGTTCCACTTCAAAATACTCAATGCATTTTTCCCATTCCAAAAATATTTATATCAATTAATTTAAGCCTAGAATCAAGCCATCCAGGGTCCTGGTGAATCATGACCATTAAACATTTTTTTCTGTGATTTTACTTTATTTAATTATATGATATACTATATTTAATAAATACCCTTTGTTTTGCCGTTTTCAAAAAAGTTTTTTCACAGAATCAAACGTTTTATAGTCATGATTCACCAGGACCCTGGATGGCTTGATTCTAGGCTTAAAATAATTGATATAAATATATTTGGAAATGTCAATGGGAAAAATGCATTGAGTATTTTGAAGTGGAACCAGGAAATGGCCGCCACTGCTATGCCCTATAGGCCTTGCGTTAGATCGCGTATTTTAATATATTTTGGGTTGTTTTTTTTTGGTGAGATCTGACGTTCATAGTGACAGAACACTATGCAACCTGGGAAAAAAACATTGAAATCTCGAGATTTGAATCTCGTCTAGCGAGACTTCAGTTTTTTTTTTTTTGCATAGTGTTCTGTCACTATGAACGTCAGATCTAAAAAAATATATAATAATTAAAATACGTGATCTAACGCAAGGCCTATTGGCGCACGTTTTAAGCTGTGGTGGACCCGGGATGGAGTTATGAAAATGTTCTACTGTACCATTCATCCTAAGATATCATAACATCATAGAAAAGGTAAGAAAACCGTGGTCCAAAATTTCCCTTTAAGGTTTAATGACATTCACTTTTACACCACATTCAAAGTCTTTGTCCTGGTCCTTCAAAAGTGTACAAAAAGTTTTAAGTGAAAATTCCATTCCAGTGATCAATGGCAGGTGTTTTTCTCTCACATTTCTAAAGCCTTTTCAACTGCAATGAAAAAATAAATCTTTGCCTGCGGGTGTCGCTGGTGAGGGATTTTGCCTGTCAATCATCGCCTCTGCTCCGCCCCCCCCAAAGGAAAGGATAGGGGAGGGGAGGGGCGAGGAGGAGAGTGGGCGGGATTATTCGACTGTGACCTCACTGTCGAAGGGCCAAGCTCAGATTACTTTTCAGCCTAATTATTCAGAAAACCCCAGACCACAGAAAATCCACTGAATAGTTCAGGTTTTTTGGGTGTAATTGAGGTCATAAAACCCCAAATAAAACATTGAAAATAAAAAAAGTGAAAATGAATGTCATGATACCTTTAACCCATTAAAACCGGGAAAGCATCTTTGCCTTTTTAGATTTTTTCATTGGCTATTCAAAAATAGCAGATACACAACTAACTACTGATTTAGAAGGCATTTGTAGAATCGGCCTCAGGTCTTAATGGGTTAAACTCACACCAGCATACTGACTTAAACTCTGTATGAAGGTATGAAAGTATAATCAGAAAGAATGATGATTATTTTGTGATCACATTGTGAGTTTGTAGATAATGTAGAAAATGATTAGGCTAAAGTGGTTAAATAAAATACATTTCCATTCATGTGTATTTTATATTGGCTTATTAACTCTCTCAGTGCCAGGCCCCCGAGTTATAAAAAAATTGCTGGCACAGTTCGCAATATCTTTTTTATTTCATTGGCACTGAAAGAGTTAAGTGTACAATTAAAATGAAATGTTCTTTTCATATATTTAAGTTTAACATAAAGTATATACTAAGGTATATAACAAAAAAGGCAAAACATTGGTAGACGGTGGGTTTCTATCAGACCCCCAAAATCTGTCATTGGTTGGGCTCTAGTGTTGTACATGCACACTAATATCTTATTTACTGTTTGCACCATTATTTTACTGAGTTTGCACCATTAACCCTGGTCTAAATACTTGACGCATAATGTAAAGGACCTGGACGTGTTGTCTCTCTTTCCTACATCTACGTTTTATGATACTGTACATAATCATTCAGACATATGCACACATTAAGAAACCTACAAGAAATCGGACAATGTTTACATGCCTAAACATTTATTGATTGTCAAAAAACAAAAACACCTTAATCAGGATGTGCTTACCCTGAAATCAAATGACGGTGTTAACATGACCAACGCATCACATCGCAGGATGCTGTGAGTTTGTCTATTTGCGGTTTCCATCGTTTAGCAAATTTTGAAATTGTTTGACATTTGTTTTAACATTTTCTCGTATACAGTAATGACATGCCCAAAATAGGGACACCATGGTTATTTGGTTAATCAGGGTGGGATTGGCATATTAGTGTGAATGCACAATGTATTTTGAAAGACAAGTGACGGGCAAGGACAGCCTTAGAAAGAGAATCAAGAGGGGTTCATTTGTTCATTCATTCATACAGGTACGAGCAGCGAAACGTTGCTGGGACATGATCCGCAAAGACTAGACTAACACAATTTAATATAACAATATAAAAGAGAGGGATTTGTGGAGTCATTGCTGTTGTGTTGAATGAGGCGTACATGGAAATTCACACAGTCCCATGCAGACATTGGTTTTGCGTCATCTTAATTCACTCTGCATCATAATGAGTTGGCAGGAAATTGTATCAGTTAAACCGAGATGGAAACTAGATCAGTGAATTTGTGAGCTTTGATAAGGTGTTTCATAATGCAACAACGATGATGCTGTGTGCACAACACTGCGGTCACTGGGCCTTCTGATGGAATGTGAAAGTTTTGTTCAGACCTGTGATTCAGTGGATAACGTTCTGAGTGATGGACATCACTAGTAGTACTGTACTTAAGTACAATTTTGAGGTATTTGTACTTTACTTGAGTATTTCCAATTTTCAAGACTTTTACTTCTACTCCACTACATCTCAGAGGCAAATATTGTACTTTTACTCCACTACAATTATTTGAAAACTTTATTTACTAGTTACTTTGCAATTATCAATTATTATATTATAAAACACACATTAACCACTTCTGCCCTATTTTATACCTAGGAGGCTATTTGAAAATAGCAAATCTACAAGCTCACAACGCTGCGTTGTGAGCTTGTAGATCTGCTATTTTCATTACATTTTAGTACTTTTACTTTTGGTACTTTAAGTACATTTTGATACCTTTGTACTTTTACTCAAGTACATTTTGAATTCCGGACTTGTACTTGTAACGGAGTATTTCTATATTGCAGTATTGATACTTTTACTTTTAAGTAAAATATCTGAGTACTTTTTCCACCACTGGTGGTATCTCCCAAGGTCAGGTCAGATAGTGTGGTAGTGAGAGCAAGTGGAAACAAGTGTGGTCTGGCAGGATTTTTGTAGTCGTATACAGTAGCACTGTAACAGTAACACTATACAGAAGGGATGCACATCATATAGTTTCAGCATGGACATTGCAAATAATGTATGTGCAAATGTGACACAGCAAAGTGTAGCCAGGTTCACATTTGTCTTGACTAATCTGGAAGAAAAAAACTTATAGTGCAATGATTTTAATGGCTTCTCTGTAACTGGTCTTGTACGAACATTCTGCGTCAGCCAGAGTAATGAACAACTGAACATAGGAAAACATTCTGCCAAAAATAGGTGAACATTTGGTGAAAATAGCAGATCTACAAGCTGACAGCATGTCTCGTTGCAGCTGTAGGCTATCTGGGAATGTGTGTAACTGTATGAATGTGGCTGTACTGAACATTTATAAGTGTAATATGAATGTGAAGTTGTGCCCCATTGAAAAGGATTGATTGTGCTCCATAGAAGCTCTTCCATGGATAAATAAAGGTTAGAAACATTGATGGTAAAGCGATGCTCTTAGTTCAAGCTCCAACCATACAACCAACATCTCCAGTTTGAGTCCGCATCGGGGGATCATTGTTACTCTCCTTTCTCTGCTCTTTTGCGTTTTAGTCATTCCTCACAAGTGAAAGTGTAGTGAAAAGTTATGCAATACTGAGACACTTTGAAATTGAAAATCTTGATAAGCTTTTTTTTTTCTTTCTTGCAGTCCTTTGATATCTGTGGTCGTGTATCTGCTATACGGAAAGCCCTCGCCATCCTTTGCAGTTCACAGGTAAGATGCAATGACGTCCTTACATGTTTTTCATTGCAACAAAACTTTTCAGTATCCACCAGCATTATCAGACGTGATATCAAGCCGCTGCATTCTATCTCCAATGTTTTTGAGGTATTTTGCTGATAAGCCAAGATTATATTCAAAATTGTGCCTTATTTATAAAAATAATTATGGTTTGACTTTGACCCCATACTCCGTTATGTGACTTAGTGTATTCTCATTCAGTGAACTCTACAAAAATCCTTGAGATTGTACTGTACCATTTGGTCAGACTGGATTGGGCAGTCGGCTTTCTCTGTGAAAGCCACAACTCTGGAATGCCTCCTACTGTACCTGATGACATGAAGAGCTGTAGTTCCATCAGTACTTTTCAAACCAAATTTAAAAAGTCTGCTAAAAGCTACTCAACTCTGACTATAAGCTAACCATGGTACAGTACATCAAATGGTGACATTTATGTTTAACTGTACATGGTCTCTTACAAATAAAATAAATTAAATTAAGCTGTAATTATATACAACCCACTCGATGCAGAAGTTAGTTGAAACCCCACTCTTGTCTTTGTCTGCTCCAGAGTTATGGCGTGCGAGCCAGCATCCAGCAGTGCAGCGAAGCGGGAGACGTGTGTGCTATTTGTCAGTCTGATTTCAGAGAGCCAGTAGCCCTTATCTGTCAGGTAAGAAAAGCTCAATGACCAATGAAAGAGTTGAAACCACACATTGTAGTTTAACTTAGAGAACTTAAATGGAACCAAATAGACGTGTCGAGATCCATTTGGTGTGTGTTCATGTGCGTACAAACAGATTTGTTATTGTACGTGTCCATTTCAGGAGAAATGTGAAAGACACTAACTATTTGGCCCACCCGTGTCAACTGCTGTTGAACTCCTCACATCACCAACTATACTAATATGTAATAGTGGTTCAGTTTTCCCCCCCGAGAAGCTTATCATGACCATCTGAGCAGCCATCAGCTGGGTGCAACTGAATTTCCCCTGTGGCATTATTAAGGTCTACCAAAATTAGATGAATTTTATAGATAGAAAGATAGATAATGAATTTATCCCTGTGTGAGAAAGTATATGCTGAGTATATTATCTGGGATACTGTCTCATTATTACCAATTACAGTCCTATTAAGTATACACTGTTTATAATGCATCTTGAACCATTTTCCCCCTATCTTTGCTCTCTGGCCAGCTAGTGATTTAAGGAAGTTGGTTACAGCAAAAGAGAGACGAAGGTTCCAGTTGTTGCTGTAAATGTTCTTCATCCTTTTGAGAATTAACCTTATTTTCCATTGGCTCCTGCTTTTAGCCGTTCCACTGTAAGCATGGCAACAGTATTTCCCATAACTGTAACCATGGAGTCAGAACTGCCTAAATCATGGATTTTCAACCTTTTTTAATTTCAAGCACCCCCAGTTTTAGGCCACAGAACCCCATTTGATAATGACTTTTATCTGTTGGTCCCCAATCTACACTGTAAAATCGTCATTGTTAATTGAACTCTGCAAGCCTTACGGGTCCATTTGGTTCAATTTGTATACTCCTTTAGAGACCTGTAAGGGTTTATTTATTTCCTAACTATCAATAATTTAGCTGGGGACCCTCTCAAAGGCCCCACGTTGAGAACCAGTGCCCCAATGTACAAAAGGGCACTCTCCTTTCCCAGTTAGTTCCAGATACTTAGTGTGAACCTTCTGCAGGGGTACGAAACAAATCAATCAATACCATAAGTCCTGTTTGTCTCTCAACAACACTACACAATGGTATCAGTCTTTGATGGTAGACATTGAGTACACCGTCAAATCCTGAGTGTTCATTTAACTTAGTTCATTTTTACTTGAGTTACAGACCCGTAAGGGTCTATTTGGTTCCATTTGTACACTTTCTGAGTAAAATTAACACAGGATTGTTTTTGTGTAATTGAGAAGGCGACCTGTTTTTGAAAATGTTTACAGTACTGTCAGCAGAACATTTTTTAACACGTTTAACAGTTCACACAGAATGTCCACTATTCTTCCTTGTGCTTGGTAAACAGAATGTGTTTCATTTCTTTGTCCGCTCCACCCAGCACGTGTTCTGCGAAGACTGTCTGTGTCTGTGGTTCGACCGGGAGAGAACCTGCCCGCTGTGCCGCTCTGCTGTCGTTGAAACCCTGCGTTGCTGGAAGGACGGCACCACCTCTGCACACTTCCAGATCTACTAACACTGCTGCTCCTTAGGCCCTGATACACGATTTATATTTACTTCATGGCTTGCTGAAAATAGCCGATCTACAAGATGCTAATACATGAGCTGTAGATTGGCTAGTTTGGGCATGTGACCGAGTATAAATTAAACCTGCAATTCGAGGGATTCGAACCTGGCTCTCCCTTCCAAGCGCCAAAATCCCTACTGCTGGGCTAACACGGAAAGCCTGTTTGGGCAGAGGAGATATTATGCTTTGAGCTTCAAGCAGTACACCTTGTCAACCTGTAGTGTTCCTACCTGACCACATGATCTAGGTTTCTCAATAGAATAGCAGTGAGACCACCTGCAACCACCGCAGTTGTTAGTTATATTGTATTAACATGCTGTGTCATACAGATTGGTCAAAGTAACAACGTTATTCACTACAAAATGTTATGGATTTCAGCTTTAAGCATTACACTCTACCTACTGAATATGAGTGACATTAGGATATGATGCGTAGGTATAGTGTCACAGTGTCTACTGAACTTTCTATGCACATTCTCAAGGTTAAAGTTTGGTCATGTCTTGATATTGTACTCACATTTGGACAATTTCTTTTATCATATGCTTAAAAGTGCCCCCCCCCACCCCACCCCAAGCATGTTATATTTACCATCCGAAACAAGTGACACTGCACTTAACACTTACAAAGTGTAAACTAGTAATGGTCATTTAAGAGAAAGTAACTTACGTCCTTTACTGACAAAATATTACTTTTACAGACATTGAATGATGGAAGTTTAGTTAAATGTTGAGCTTTTTTTTTATTATAATGGAACCTCTTGGAATTTAACACTATTATTGAAAATCGGAAGCAGTGCTTTTGATTATATAGGATTAATACTTTGTATGGATCATGATGATGCAGTCAGTCATTGCAGTACAGACAGTGCTTGCGCAGATCTGGAAAAGTCTGGAATTATATATTACTGTTTAAGTACTGTATGACATTTTGGGTGAAAGTCTTGAAAAAGCCTGGAAGTTTTGCTCATAGTAATGCATACTGTTCAACAAATATAAAAAACAAGTAATTGAAAAGAGAAGAAAAAAGAAACTTGTGCCTTGTTATCAAAAGATTGTCCACATGTGCACTCTAGTGTTTGTTGTGATAACTGCCTGGATGACAACTTTCAATCTGTGAAACATTTCTAATTCAAGAAACGGGCTGCATGGTATAATTATTGCCTTTAGTGAAGTTATGCAACTGTTAAATTGTGCTGAGTCAGCGAGTGGGAAATGAAATAGGTTTGTTCTCTAGTCTAGCATATGGACCAACTTATCCTAGCCCCAAGTCAAACACTAAAGCATTGTAAAATATGCACCAAAGACTCTGACATGGCATGGGAGATGGCTGTGTTGGTCAGCCATCTGCAGGGCAAAAAATATGCAAGTCTCGCTGCCAGTGCTTTGAGGTCACTGCCAAAAAGTCAATATCTCAACACAAAGACTACAAAAACTAGAGGTTTTAAACGGAAACAAATTATCAGTCTGGAAAAAGTCTGGATCTGTTTTGGGAAAAGACAGCAAGAGTACAATAGGTTTAGTCGTTATGTACATTCTGCTTTCTCTTTTAGTGGCAGCCATTTATTTTTTCCAGTGCAGTTAATTTTTTATTTTATAATTTTGTTTATAAGAAGGTGCTTTTATAAGAACATTTCAGGTGTTACCTGTAGGCTCATTTCTTATTTTCAATTGAATCAAGGCAGCATAGCAGCCTATTTAAGTTTTTTCTCATCGAATAGTAATGGCAAACACACACATATTTCTGAAAAGCTTTTTTATTAACTTGACTACTCAAAATTCATATGAAAGTTATAAGAATTATAAATAGCACACACTTTATAAAAGACAGTTTTAATAACTGTAGTGCACTCACAACAATTTAGCAATTTTATAAAAAACAGCTTATTTTCAGAATCCATGGATAGCACAACAGCATAGCTTATTACTTATGACTGATACCCCAAAATAAATAAAAAGTAAATATTAGCCAAATAATAGCATAATCATAATAGACTAATAAACAGATGTATTTAAAGCATAGATTCCGTGGAGTCACTATCTAAATATTGTATAAAAACAGACTGGTCAAGTATTTACATATTTCACAGGCTCTAGATTTACAGTATAGGCTAATAGGCAAGCTTATGTAAAAAGTACAGTGCAACGTGGAGGCCTATATAATTTGCCTATATGGGGGCATTAATGCACGGAGAAAACTGTTATCCAGCATAATTTTCTATGGCAAATGAACTGAACGTTTGAGTTGTATTTGCGATTATGTCCACACATTTTAAGAAATCGTTAGCCTCATTGCGTAATTGCCCAAGACATTTTTGGACCAAATTGACATTTCTGCCTAACTACTCTCCTAACACTGCTGCTTCATGATGTCCTCAGCCTATCAGAATGCTTGTTACATTCCAAAAATGACTTAGGGAATTATGCTTAATGATTTTGAATGTAACAATCATTCTGAAAGTCTGAGAACATCGGCAATAAGGGAGAATAAATCAGCTGTGTTAGGAGAGTAGTAGAGTTAGGCAGATATAAATAAAGGCAGATAAACATGACTTAGGTAAAAATGATTTTTTTTGTTTCAATTTGTTTTCCAAATAGTCAATTTGTTTTCCAAATATTTTATTTCTTTCCTGAAAACCTTCAAAATATGACTAGGCAATTAGGCTAACGAGATGTAAGTTTCAAGTGTCGCATTGGTGATAGGCTAAAGTTTTCCCTTGCATACACTCTCCTGGGAGGATGACCTCACCGTGTTATACTCCGCAGTACAACGGTGTCGCTAGCCAGAAAGAACAGAAATGAAGCTTTGTCAGACAGACAGCCGGGGTCTGCGGCTATACAGCCTAGTCATGAGTGGAATTGTTTGGAGTTTATAATGCGTTATGAAACATGCACGTCGCCCACATAGACCTACAGTACAGTAAGTCTTCATGACACACAATGGTCGGGCACACAGTTATGAAAAACATATTTGGTCCCAAACAAAAAGCGACCATGCACCGCCAGACTCTAGTTCTTGATGCCTTGCGGACGCAGCGCGTCTGGACCATGATGTGGTGACCTCTGCATGCCCCATCAGTGCATGTTCTGTCCTCAAGCGTGGTCTTCAAGGCACCATCTACATAGGATAATATAAATGATAAGAAATATGTATCCCCATCAATGTGCAATACCACCTAGCTCACTGTTTCCCAAACGGTGGGTCGGGACCCATGTTTGGGTCGCGTACCAATTGTTATGGGTCAAGAGTAAATATCCCCTTTTCTTCGTTTCCTACATTTAAAATAAATATAAATATATGTATACATTATTTCAAAATATTTCAAAAAGGAAAAAAAAGAGGAAATCACAACTTTTCACCTATTCAAAATAATTCCATCATTTTTCAAAATATTTCATAAATAAAATAGATAAATATAATAATTTCCATACATAAATAAAAAAAATGTCTAAGAAGTAGTGAAAATATATATATTTTTTGTTTGCTAAATAAAGTATTCAATCAATGAATCAATCAATCATCTAAAAGGTTTGGGAACCAGTGACCTAGCTCTAGCTGACACCCCCCAAAAGTAAAGAAATCGTCTACATTTTGTAAATCACCACTGAATATGTTTTTTTTTTTTAAAAGTCTTACAAGTGGCTTACATCATTTTCTCGGAAGAAAGAATACGCACCTGTGAAACCAATGCACCTGTTGCAGGGTTTGTTGTGGATCGCGCCCTACAGGTGTCGCCGTCTGACCAGCAGCATGATGACAGTGATGTGTATGGCCGTGCATAGGAAGCTTCTGAAGTGGCCCTTGTTGTCGCCGTCGTAGCCACTACTGTCACTGTCACCACGAGGCGTCCAGCTTTGATCCAACTCGTCCCCGATCCTCCTCAAACGTGCAGCGAGGAGCTGCAGGACGGCAGAGCATGGTGGTGATGGTGGCGAAGGTCCCTGATCACACCTTGTGTCGCCTGTCAGGAGCAGAGGCTGCTCGTTGGGGAGCCAGCACATGTTTAAAAGTCAATATAAACAAAGCAACAGTTGTGTTGTGTTGTGTCGTCGCTCCTTTATGGTCGTCCTTTGCTGTCCGGATCAAATCTTAACTGTGTTTGTGTTTCGCTCACACACTCTCTCATTCCCTCTCCACTGTATTATTCATTAAAGTGTCACATGGTGTGTGTGTGTGTGTGTGTGTGGGGGGGGGGGGGGTTTACATCATCTGCTCCCAAAAGAGAGAGAGAGAGGGAGAGAGAGAGAGAGAGGGAGGGAGAGAGAGAGAGAGAGGCAATCGTTAACTCTTGAAACGCATCGTCTGGACGGTAACCGGAAAACTCGCCCCAAAACACGCTCGCCCCCATTTTTTTCGTGGACCCCCGCGGTTCTTGTATTTGTTTTACTGAGGATAAGGTTAGAAATAACAAATAAGGTTAGGTTTTGGCACCGTTTTACTGAGTTTACGTCTAGGAATAAGGTGAGGTTCCGTTTAAGCAGAGTTTACTGAGGTTACGTTTAGGAATAATACCAGGACGACCGCTCTGAGGTCGCCGGATTTGCCCCCGGGGCGACTGTGTTTTGGGGCGAGCGTTTTGTTATTCGTCTGGTCTAGTGAGCCTTTTGTGTTTAATAGGGTGAAATGGGACATTTATTAGCCATCTTTTTTTTTGTATAGACAGCACACAACATGTTAGGTTTTAACAATTCGCTATGCAAACTACATATAATGCATTATGTTTGTAATAGCGAATAACTCCATTATTAATTAATAAAATAATACCACAAAAATCGCTCTGTGCGTCAAGCGTGCCTATAATGAACGCTGAGGAATTAAAATGTGCGGAACTCATGTACGGTGACGTGTTCCCTCTCGGACTGTTTATAGCGAAGGAATGTTTACGTCTAGAGAGCTACGTTATGTCTACACCCGATATGTTATAACAATAACTGCTCGTTACGTATCCTTACGTCCGACTATGAATGATACTTTACAGTTACACCAGATTTAGCTTTTTATTTTAATTTATCATGATCCTACCATTTTCTTAGAGCCTGGAGTTGCGGTAATTGTTTTTATTTGAACGTTATGTTTGACGAAGATGGCAGATCATGAACTTGCGACGTTCAGGGAGGATTGGAAGCAGGAATTATACAGCAAGAAACAGGAGCCCGAACCTGTTCCTTCTCTTCGAAAGGGCTCTCTGGGTGAGAATAGATATTTTGAAGACTCCTACTGTACCACAGAACCAGCTAAACCAGAAGAGAGCAGCTCGGCCCACTGTGATTCAGAACGTGCTGTTAGAGCAGAACTCCATGAGGGTGCAGGGGAATCCAAAGATCAGCCACGGTATGTGTCCATCGCCAGCAGCTTGCTGGATGGAAGGACCAGTCCCTTGCTGGACAGGATCCAGCAGGAGAGGACCAGGAGGAAGAGGCAGTATCAGGACATGACAGATGCCTGCAGCGTGTCTCTGCAAAGGCAGCCGGCACAGAAGAAGGCAATTAAAGGCGAGAAGCTGGTGGATCAACTCATTGAAGACCTGGTATGATACACTGTCTGTAAATCAGGGGTCTTCAACGTTTTTGAGGCCAAGGACCCCTTAGCCGAGAGAGAGATGAAGTAGGGACCCCCCAAGTGCTACATATTGTATAGCATTGTATAACCTTTCATAGATTTCATAGATAGCTTCATAGACTTGTTTGGCAGCACTACCATTAATGTTGGATTCATTTTGATGTGTATTGTCAGACAGTTATAACCACTTAAACCCTCAATACTTAGAAAACTTGTATTTGATCTGCTCTTTTCCCCCCTACATCAAACCTCATAGCCGAAAATAGCCGATCTACAAGCTCACAATTCTTCTCAGTGCGAGGCGCTGTGAGCCTGTAGATCTGCTATTTTCGGCTAATGTTTCCCTCAGAAAAGGAATTCTAGGGTTCAAGTGGTTAATGTAAAAAAAATGTTCCTATCACACAACCATTTGGTGGCCGCCTTGTAGTAACTCTGAGGACTCCCTAAGGGTCCCAGACCCCTGCTGTAAATTAGCACTGGTAATTTAATTCTCGAGAGAGAGTGTACAAAATGGTTCCATTTGTACACTCAGAGACAATAGTTACAGACTTGTTAGGGTATCTCAGGGATTAAATTAACCCATTCAATCTCAATGTCCTTAATGTTTCAGAATGAGGTCAATGACATTCCCTTCTTTGATATTGAGCTGCCATATGAGTTGGCCGCGAAGATATTCCAACATCTCAACGGTGCTGAATTGGGGCGATGTGCCCAGGTAAGCTTTTTTTCCCCCTTTTGACACATTCCACATCATCCCATCCAATCTTGTCCCAGGCAGTGATGGAAGAAGTACTCACATGTTTTACTTAAAGGGATACTTCACTTTCACATAAAATAAACATAAAAAATAAATATAAAAAAAAAATGAAAGAAGTTATGGCAAAATAAAGGCCCCCTCACACATTAGTAGGACACTCTAATGCGTGAGGGGGCCGTGATTTTTCCATTACTTTTTTCATTTATTTTTAATATATTTTTTAAATGTTTATTTTATGTGAAAGTGAAGTATCCCTTTAAGTAAAAGTATAAATTCTGCAATGTAGATAATACTTTGTTACTTACTCTGTTAAGTAAAACTCTTGTATTCAAAATGTACTTGAGTTTAAGTACAAAAGTATTGGCTACAAATTGTACTTAAAGTACCAAAAGTTTAAGTAGTCATTGTGCAGAATGTCTCATTTCACAAGTTCAAAATGTATAAAAAATCATTTGAAAATAGCAGATCCAAAAGATCACAATGTGTGGCATCACGACGCATTGTGAGCTTGTTGCTCGGCTATTTTCAAATGGCCGATATATATACTAGTTATATATATATATATATATATATATATATATATATATATATATATATATATATATATATATATATATATATATATATATCTATATATATCTATATATATATATATATATATATATATATATATATATATATATATATATATATAGGGCTGTATATGTTAATGTATGTTTTGTAATGATAATCAAAATCTACAAAATACCAATAACAAAAGTTTTCATGTAATTGTAGTGGAGTAAAAGTACAATATTTGCCTCTGAGATTAGGAGTAGTAGAAGTAAAAGAACTGTAAATTGGAAATACTCAAAGTAAAAATACCTCAAAATTGTACTTAAGTACAGCACTTGAGTAAATGTACTTAGTTACTTTCCACGTCATCCCATCCAATCTTGTCCCAGGTGAGCAAGGCATGGAAAGTCCTTGCAGAGGACGGGGTCCTGTGGTTCCGTATTTGCCAGAGGGAAGGTTACCATCGGGAGGCCAGTGTGTCCGACTTCCTCTGCTGGAAGAGCGCACTGCGAGACTGCAGGAACTCGGATAACACTGTGCGCTATAACTGGAAGGTGAGCTCATACCCCAAGGCCCAGCGTTGCTAGTTATTAGAGAGTTCTCCGACATGATGGATGCATTTTATCAAAATGTGAACAATTCAGTATAGCGATTAATGAAACATTTTTATATTTTCAATTTATCTTTCAACTATGATATGGCTAAATCATCACTCTACACACGTTTTCTCCATAGAATCGTGTGGGAGCCATCAGCCAGCTTCAGTTTGAGCTGGGAAAGGTGCTGTGTGATGTCAGCTCCTGTGACAACTTAGTCTTGGCTGGGTAAGTGTTTTACAGACGAACACCTGCGTGACATTCACACTGACATACAGTTGTATTATTTATTAGGTAACTACAATTACAATTTAAGCATTTAGCCGATGCTCTTCTCCAAAGTGACTTACAAAGTGCAAGATCTGAGTAAATTGCAGAAAGGTCTTTTGTCGTGTTTTTAAAATAAAAATTAGAGTGGCAGCAGACCTGCAGGGAGTTTGTTCCAGATACTGAATGTGGTGCATAAAAAATGAGTGTTTACCAGGTAAACATAAAACCTATCATCTCTGGCATCTCTCAACAACATGCTATTGAAGTAACATTCTTCACATTTGTTGTCAAGCAAACAGTATGTATTGTCTATCTAAATAATTACTGTGAACAATTAAAAAACATCTGTAGCATAGTATGTCTAGCATCTGTCACAAAATAGGTAACATGAATTGATACAAGGAGAGAGGAGTGCTGGGGCAGAGGAAGAGTCTAAAGAGGTTAGTTTTCAGACTCTTCTCCAGGACACCTGGAGGGTTGGTCAGGGATTCATAGGTAAGGGAGGAACAGACTTCCTGTGTTAGCTGATCTAAGTGTGCAGGAACTTCGGGAAGGGGTGTAGGAAGGTGTGGATCATGTCGTCGATGCCATGTCCTTGATTACCTTTGAGGTTATCACCAGTATCATGGACGTGTGCCCTCTTATTTTACAGAGCGTCATTTCGAACTCTGAATTCAGCTAAAGTGAAAATGAAAGACTCTTTATGTCGCTGTACATCAGGAATGGCCTTCAGAGGGCCGATGTGCCATTTTAGCTGCTGATCTTCAATCTTTTCTAAAAAAAGTGATCTAAATCTAAACAAACATGCATGGTCTGCTTCGCCGCTGCAAACCTTCCCTTCAATACATTTACTTACGTTATACATTCCAGTGTTTCTTTAGTCGATGTCCAAACTCATAACATGTTGCATAGCGATGTGTTGTGAGCTAGCAGATTGGCTATTTTAGCGATTTAGACATCAAACCTGGCATCTATCTGTATAACACACTTAGCATCGGTCTATAAGTAAACAACATACCTAGCATCTACCTAAAGTGAGTGCACTTTTTCAATGGCAGCTGTTTAGGGAGGGAAGAGCATATTGCAAAGAAAACAAATTAAGCTCGCGGCAACAAGGACGAGACAATGATGGATAGTGAGGGCCAGCAGGAACCCAATAGACTGCTCAGAAAGTGATCTGCATGGTCTCGAGAGAGTGGTCTGATTAGATTCACCACGGCCCTGGCCAGACTCATCAGAGACAGCACTGTTCGTATCATTTAAGGTTAGCCGATCTAGGCTGTAATAGCGCCAAGGAATCTGGACGGACTGATGCACCATTTCACAGCTTGTGAGCATGCAACGGTGATAATTAGTACATGTATGTACATCGAGCAACAGTTGAATATTTCCAAAATTATGCAACGCTAATCCGAGGCAACAGGAGTGTTGATGATCACAATATTAGTAATATGACTTAACCCATTGATACCTGGAACGCTTCTGTGTCACTTTAGATGCCTTTGGCTATTCAAAAATAGCAGATATACAAGCTCATAGCGCGGCACCGAGTGCCGCGCTACGAGCTTGTAGATCTGCTATTTTTGAAAAATCGTGAAAAAATATTTTTTATATATTTTTTTTAAAAACTGTTAGGATTTAGATTTTTTTAAAGAATCGCCTCAGGTCTTTATGGGTTAAGTCATGTCCTGTGAAGTCTCATCTCAAGTGTCATTAAGCCTGATTTATACTCAGTTGTGCGACGTTGTCGCCTGCCAAAAATAGCCAATCTACAAGCTCACAATGCATTCCACTTCATTATATATATATTTTTTACTACTACTACTTTTTTCTCCCCAATTTATTCATTATGCCAATTGATTCCTCCCCACACACATTTCTGTGTGTTGTCACTGCTTTTGTATCCTACTGGCTCACCCGCCAGTGAGGAGCCCCCAGCGGGAGGACGTAGAGCCCTTCGTCCTACTCCTCCCGCCCAACACTCCCTGCTGACAGGTGCCGCCCCAGCCCGTAGGAGTATGTGCACTCATGCAGTGACTAATATCACCCTCCTCCCCGCCTGGCTTCCCTCCCCCCAAACACGGGCCAAGTGTTAGTGCAGACGCTCGACAAAGCCGGATGCACTTCGGTGGATTTGAACCCCCCAAACTTCACGGTGGTGGGCAGGTACTATACCCACTGCGCCACCTGAGCGCCTTGCATTCCGCTTCATAATCTGGTTAGAGAGCTGTTGCACACAGCAGAAGTCTTGGCTTCAGTGTCGGCATCCTTTTCATTATTGGCGCTGACACGATACACCAATTAACGGTGTCTGTTCCTATTGTTAACTTCCTGACGAGCCCTGAGATGTCAAACACACACACACACACACACACACACACACACACACACACACACACACACACACACACACACACACACACACACACACACACACACACACACACACACACACACACACACACACACACATGCTCATACACACAGATGCGCTCATGCTGTGACACGGATGTGTGGAAGTGTCAACGCTGGCAGCGACAGTCTCGTGTCCCCCACTGGGACCACAATGACTGGGGCGAAGAGAAGGAAGGGGGAACGGAAAGATGTCGAGTGTGATGGAGGAAGTTGTAAAGGGAGTTTGTAGGAAGGGAGTTGCCACTTGTGACATTGTTAGGGCCTTGTTAGGGCCTTGGTGAAAGTGGGGGAGTGTGTGTAGCTCTCAAGAGGAACGTGTCGAGGACAGCGTTGAGTCATGTACAAGTCGAGAAGTACAGACATCCAGCTTATGTTATACGAAACGCTGGATAAAATAAAAAAAAATAAACTACTGTAGAAGCAGAAATGGTAAAATAATAATTTGGTTCACAAGGTACTTTCTTGCCATTTGTAGACTATCTACAAGCTGAGCAAATGTAGCCGACGACCATGAAAGTAGCCGATCCTACAATCTGGGGGAAGAGGCAGAGAGGTGGTCCCTGCCGACAGGGGTATTTACAGATTGGGGCTTAAGTGGTTAATGGCTACATTGAAGAGTGTGTAACATGAAAGAATGTGTGCATGCGTTTCAGATACACATCAGGAGACGTGAGGCTGTGGGACACCCTCCACTGGGACTCAGGAGCCACCTACCTGAAGACCAACAGCCTGTCGGGGAGCAGCGAGCCCCGGCCGTATGTCAGCCATGTACAGGTCAACAGCACAGTGGCCGCAGCGGCTTATGAAGATGGTGAGTGCTCAAGAATAGCAGGACTTGTTGATTAAGATTTAATATTAATGAATATTGACTGACAACAACAACAAAAAGGTTTAAACCATCTGTAAAATCATTGAGTTACTTTACTTGTGCCCTTCTTGCCAGGATCTTGGCACTATGACCACAATTGTATGTCATACAATTTAATCATATCTACTGTACAGTATATTGGTCGAGGAGTTGCATTTATGCATATTTCACATTGGAATTTCATGAGCAACAATGTATAATCAGCGCTATGACTATTGTTTAGCTTACAATATGTTAACATATTCTAAGCATATTCTAGCATTATTTGTATAACTTCACCTCTGTACTTTTTGCAAAGTGTTAATAAAAGTTTTCAACCAATCAATCAAATGTCCACTAACTCACTAGATGCTATTTAGGGCTCGGTTAACTGGCATCCATATTTTGGGCATTTCATTATAAGCAACAATCCTCCTATAATTCTACAAACCTCTGTGAGTGTGGTGTGAGGGTGGTGAGCCCAAATCTCTTCTGCCCGGTTCTCCTCAGTGGCTGGAGCAATTGATCTGAATTTGCACACAGCCATTCACCATTACCATGTGCACGGAACAACGAAGCCTGTTTTTCCGCTTTCCCCAAATGTCAGCTGTTTATTAGCGTTTTTGTGTTCGCTGGCTCCCGGGTTGCCAGATCATGTGCGCATATCCCCCCACGGGTATGGACTAGTGTTCATAAATAGGGAAAATGGCAAACCTACAGGCTCACAATGTATCGCATCACGATGCATAGTATATACTGTAGGTCTTAAGTGGTCAATTCATTCAAAGCAAAAGTAGGAATGAACCCCATATTTCTAAAATAGCTATAATTTTTTTGTTGCTGTGTGGGTGTAGGCTGTGTGGACCTGTGGAGCATAGAGACTGGTGGGCAGCCCATCCACCACTACCAAAGCCCAGGAAGGATCCAGGCTCTGGCCCTCAGCCCAGACAGTCCCTCTCTGGTCTCCGCCGACGGGCCAGATGTTCGGTTGGACTGCCCCGATGATCATGGATACTGGAGGACCCTCTGCCAGGCCCGTTTACCCAAGGCTGTAAGTGTAGCCTGTATCCGAGTACACTACGTCTCCTGCTATGGTCAAAGAGACTTGTAGAAATGATAGTTCATTTGGTAAATGGTAAATGGTGCATTTATATAGCGCCTTTTATCCAAAGCGCTTTACAATGTGCATTACATTCACACATTTGATACATTTACATTCATACACCGACGGGCGGAGGAAACCATGCAAGGCACCAACCTGCTCATCGGGAGCATTTAGGGGTTCAGTGTCCTGCTCAAGGACACTTTGACACTTACTCTGGGAGAGCCCGGGATCGAACTGGGAACCTTCCGCTTCCCAAGCGGCTCTACCTCCTGAGCCTCTGCCGCCCCCCCTTTCTCATATCTCTCCTGATTAAAAAAAACAAGACGGGGTCTAATAACAGCGTGGCTTCATGTGGATCTCGGACTTCATGTGGCCAGTCTATGGCGCCAGTCGTCTATAACTTATCTATGACGACATTGACGTATGACTCGATATTTGGATATGGTTTCAGTCTGATTCAAGTAAGTGAATGGTGGCATTAATACTCGTATAAAGAGGATAGCTGATGACGTTATCCGTGCCCTATTTTGGAGAATAGGGCAAATAGTATATAACATACATTATGTGAACAAAACAAGAAATTTGGCACTGAATCGGTCCATTGGTTTGCAAGATTAGCTCCAGACAGATGGACGTAATCTTTTTAACCCATTGAGACCTGAAGCCGTCTCCTAAATCTCAACAGTTTTCTGAAAAACGTATGTTTCTATGTCAGTGGTGCTCAATCTTTTTCATGTCAAGGACCCCCAAAATTATACGTATTTGGCCACGGACTACCATCAAAATATTATGTTCCAGGGACCCCCAGAAGCAAAGATTTTAGTTAAAAATGTTCGCTTTAAAAATATATATATTCAAAGATTTGCACACATTTTCATGATTTTTTAAAAATAGCAGATCTACAAGCTCGTAGCGCGGCACTCGGTGCCGCGCTATGAGCTTGTATATCTGCTATTTTTGAATAGCCAAAGTGTAAAATAATGCTTTTTAGCTCAAATCAAAAAATGACACAGTTCCAGGTCTTAATGGGTTAATCTATTTATGTATTATTTCTTCTGAAGTGAACTTCACTGACCTGGTATTTGGTCACATTAAAGTGTGTGTCCATATCATCCATAATGTGTGGCAGGTTGAAAGCATTGTGCTGGTGCCGGGCCGGGGACGGCAGAGCCCACTGGCAGCCCTGGCAGCCGGGGACGGCGTTTACCTGCTGCGCCCGGCAGAGGACGAGCCGCGGACGCTGCACTCGGTGTACGGCCACCCGGTCACCTGCCTGGACGCCTCCAGCTCCCGCGCCGCACTGGGCTTGAAGAGCAGTGGCTGGGCCATGCATGATGGAGGCAACAAGGTAGGCTCCGGGACGTTGTACCAGCGTCGCCATGTCTGCTTATTGTAAGCGACTTGTTTTTCTATAAAGTTGCGTGTAAATTATCGGTAGTTTTTGGGCTTGTTTGTAAAATGTAGTTGCTTATTTGGGCTTGTTTCCTAATGTTGTTTAAACCAGTGGTTCTCAAACATTTTCATGTCAAGGACCCCCAACAGACCCCCCCGCCCCCCCCAACCAAAAATATGGCAGAGACCCACATGCCAGATTTGTGTTTTTACAATGTTTAGAAAGATATTCAAAAATGTTTAGCTTTTTTTCCAGATTTGATTGAAAACAGTGTTGCAACGTGTCGCATCGCGGTGCGTTGTGAGCTTGTAGTCTATTTTCAAATAGCCGATGCATATACTGTTTAAAGTGCTCCTTTGGCCTATAGTCACTTCTATTGGGCTTGTTTTCATAGACGTGGTTGCTTATTTCTCTCGCAAAATCTGGCAACACTGCCTTGTACAGTTTTCCTGAAAATACAAACTGTCTGTTCCGTGTTCCCTCATAATGGAATTGAGGTGCAGTATTGTTGTCTCGGGTACTACTCGTAATGTCAGTCCAATCTGAGAGATTTTCACACATAAAGGACTGATGAAAAGGTTTTGTTGTATAGGAAACATTATTGGAATATTATGGCACTCACATTCAGATATTTTGTCCGCCATTATCTTACCAATTGTGTACCACAAATTAGCCTACGTTGTATATCTCTGCTAATGGAATTGGTGGAACCGTATCAACCGCCTCTTCGGTTTGCCAGGGACTTGACATGGCAGGGAAGCCAAATCATCACCATTTGGAAGGTACAAGTTATAGGCCAGTCAGCCTTGAACGCTGGCAACCAGTAATTCATGTTCTGTTGCTTCTTTTGCAGCAATAATATATCAACTAATATCTAGGAGTGCAACAGTTAATCAAACTCATACATTTGATCGATTATAAAATAAATAAAAATTGGGAGAAATTGGAATTTCTTAAAAAAAAAATCCTCCATTTTTTAAAATGCAGTAGTATGGAAGTCCAATAGGTCTGCAACAGATAACTGGCGCCCCTTGTAGATCGCTATTTTTGCACAACAGTGTTGTACGAAATATAAAATAAGTGGTTATTCTGACTAATCAATTTAGTTGATTATAAAAAATCTATTCGAATTTCTTAAAAATAAGAACAATATATAAAAAAAACACTCAATTATTTGATAAATCGAAAAAGCAATCGATAGAATAATCGCTAAGGAAACAATCGATAGTTCCAGCCCTAATACAGACAGTAAAATCTCCTTTTTTCCCTCTTCACCAAATCTCTTAGCCGATCTACAAGCTCACCACGCGCCGCATTTCGACGCATGATAAGTAGAAGATTGTAGATCAGCTATTTTCGCCTATTGTGACATGCCCAGAATAGGCCCCGCTGTGGTTCATGTGGTTAACTTCACTGTAACTCTCAGTGGAGTAACTCTCCTTTGTCTTATGCCCCCTAGAAATAAACATAGGACACCTGTAGGGGATACAGCAGGTCTGGAGTAGAAGTAGCTTAAATAGTGCACGTCCTCCTGGGCCCTGTCTCCTATTTACTACAGCACTTAGTGTTCTTTTGATCTCCACTCTTAATTCCCAGAGCTGCTTCTGCTTGCTTCTAATAATGTTGTTGTAATGTTTCTAAGGACCGTGTGTACCTTAACTGGGACTCGTGCCTTTATTTGGAAAGTACGAATACCCAGAAGACAAACTAATCAGTCAGGATTTGGGGCGAGCTGCTATTCCATTATTTCAATGCCGTCATGCTCTTCAGATCAAGGTTGCATGCTTCGTCAAAGAGAGGTGCTTTTGTGACATGCCGAAAAGGAAAAACAATGTCACAAAAGGCTACTTGAACCTTCAGTTGCGTCCAAAGATTATTGTTTTGTTTTTTTTTGGGGGGGGGGAGAGCAGCGGGCACCCTCAGTTATTGCCCAAGTGGTTTAGGAGTGGGGTCCTGAAGCGAACCCTCTCCTGCTGTTGTCGCCTACGCGGCTAAATCTGTCTCGGAGAGTTTAAAAAATGAACCCGTGGGGGTCAAATGAACACTCTGGATCTTGCTGTGTTTCTGTGAGGGATAGGTCTTTGGCAGCGCTCCTTATGTGACATCATCCCTTGTTAGCACAGCATGGCTCACACACGGCATTAAATCTGGACTGGACTGCCGTAGCAGCACTAAAGCACCACATAGTGGACTGAGGGGAGCGTAGCACTTAGGAAGATGGATGTATTCTCTCACTACGATTATGTGGAGGTGAAAAAAATCTTGTATCAGATAAAGCTACTATCTGGTAAATTAATTTACGAGTATAACATTTTCATGCCAAATTAATCATTAACCATTTAACCTCATTCTGAAATTTGTTCTAGTTTTCTTGTAGACTATTGTCTTATCGCATACCAGCCTTTACTTACTCTGTGTGTGTGTGTGTGTGTGTGTGTGTGTGTGTGTGTGTGTGTGTGTGTGTGTGTGTGTGTGTGTGTGTGTGTGTGTGTGTGTGTGTGTGTGTGTGTGTGTGTGTGTGTGTGTGTGTGTGTGTGTGTGTGTGTGTGTGTGTGTGTGTGTGTGTGTGTGTGTGTGTGTGTGTGTGTGTGTGTGTGTGTGCGTGTAGGGGGAGGGGCATGTGTAACCAACAACAGGCAATGACAAATGCCCGGGCAATAATATGTATCTCGAGTTGTATCACTGAGGTCGGCACCTTGGTACAACACGAAGGTGATTTGAATGGCTTACACATAAATTAAACACAGAAAAGAGCATATGAAATGATTAAACAAAGGAAAACAATTGTGGTTCCACTGTCTTCACCAGAGGACAAAAAGCCACACTGTCCTTCCTGATAGATCATGCATGACACCTGACTGTCCCTTCGTCCTTTCACACCTACCTGTCCCTTTGTCCTTTCACACCTACCTGTCCCTTTGTCCTTTCTCATGTTGAATTATTCAGCATCTGAGTAAGTCATATTTATTGATTATTGATTGTACTGTATAGGGTGTATACATGTGTATACTTCATTCATATTTGTTTGAGGGTGTCTTTATCGTGATGTTGTTCTTTTTCTGTACAAATTGTACTTTGCCCTGTATCTGTAACTTTTACTGCTGTGCTGTCTCTGGCGCCTGAGTTTCCCCCGCGGGATCAATAAAGGTATCTTATCTATCTAGCCTCACTCACACGCCAAACCCGCAAGCCACCGTCTGAACTTTCTGGTTTGCATGGCAAACTTGTGCCAACTTCGTGCCTAAAATTATGCCAATTCATGTTGAGCCGACTGTCTTAGCTAATTAAAATATTGAAGACGTCTAATCAGCCTTAACCAGTCTGTTGCTCTCCTGACTGCGATCTCATGCCGCAGAGCGGAACCACGGTTTGCCAACAGAATCGAGCGATGCCAAATTGTCTTTTCGGCAGCGTTTAATAGGAAAACATATGCCTCATTAAAAGCTGTCAAAAATGCACAGAGGTGGCATCCGAGGATCTTTTCACACACACACACACACACACACACACACACACACACACACACACACACACACACACACACACACACACACACACACACACACACACACACACACACACACACACACACACACACACACACACACACACACACACCCTCAGTGAATCATCACTATTATCTGCTGCCTTTGGACTCTGGTGAACTGTGCATGAACTGAATGAGTTGTTTCTTATTCAGTTGATGGTCCCTTACATCTGACTTGAAGGTTGAGTTTTGTTAACCACTTAAATCCTATATACTTAATTGACCAGGGCCCCCCCAGGAGTCTATCCTTGGCCCCTCATTTTCTCCCTCTGCAAATCTCTACGCCGAAAATAGTCGATCTACAAAGTCACAATGCGTCACAGCTCAGGTGACATTTTCACCAAATGTTCGCCTATTTTTGCCAAATGTTTACCTCATGACATGCCCAAAATAGGGATGTCAGGGTTCATGTGGTTAATGTAATGACTGCTTTTTCACATCCTGATTTGCTTTTCTACCTGTGGCTTTTTCTTCACGCCTTGATGAGTAGAAAGCAGCACACCCCTTGCTTCATCTCTTTCGTGGTGCAGGGAATCAATCAAATCCCTCAAAGATCCAATAACGGGTCTAATAACGGTGTGGCTTCCATGTGGATCTCGGACTTCATGTGGCCACTCTATGACGTCACCCCTCTATGACACATGCCCATATTTGGGCACGGTTTCAACCTGATCCGAGTGCTTCCGACTGCAGTTGACTTCTGTTGTACAATTAAATCAAAATAGTTCAAAAAATATAAAAATCACACCCTGTGTGAAGTGGACGGTGTCTTGCTAGCTAATCACAATACTGAATGGAGTCATCCAATCATGTACAAAAAATAAATACATTTATTGAAACACTCTTTATGATGGAAGAAACCATAACTTAAAAAAACCTAATTTATTGTTTTTTTAAAGTTATGGTTTCTTATATAGGGCTATGCACATGTGTCATGTGACACTGGCCAATCACAGTCCTGAATAGACTGTGATTGGCCAATCACGGTGCAGGGTTAGGCGGGGTACATTTTTGGCCAATCACAGCGCAGGATTTGTTCTACAAATATCCAAACCTCACAAAAAATACAGTATGTGGATGAAGAAGATGCATGGAGGTAATTCCCTGGCCTACTGGCAACATGCACAAGACATGTGGCACTGATTGGTCCAGCAGTTAGAGAGATTAGCCCCAGACAGACAGGCTCACAGACAGACCCTCTTCTAGATGGCTCTGCCTGCTACAAAAGCCATGCTGTGATTTTTTTTTTTAATTCTCTCACACTAATCACTCGATTCGGTTACAAGGACCTTTGTCTTCATGCCTACCACACCTTTCTTTGTTTCTGTGATTGCTGTGTGCGTGTGCGTGTGCGTTTCTATTGGGCAAGGGATGCACCGATATGCTGATACCGATATCTGATTATTTTCTATCCATGTTATTGTGCACATTATTGTTCCCTCTTCTTGTCTGTTTGATGTCCAGGGTAATAGTCTATCGATATCTGTCTGTCTGGCATGTGTGTCTATGCCTTTTGTCAGTATTTGTGTCCACACGTGCGTGTGTCTTGTACCACTGTCCACATTTGTGTGTGTGTGTGTGTGTGTGTGTGTGTCTGTGACTGTGGGCAGACGCAGGTGCCTGTGTGCTCATATAATATGCATACTGGTGTCTGTCGTCTGTTGGTGTGTGTGCGTATGTGTGCGTGCACATGTTTGTGTGTGCGCGTGCACACATGTGTGTGCACGCGCGCGTGCGCATGCGTATAGAGCCCCTCCAGCCTCCAGATCTCATTACCAGACATTCCTTTCTTGCCAGGGGACCTGGGACCAGCTATAGTCTCCTAGGTCTTTTCTGGCCACTCAGCATTTGGCATCATTGTGTGGAAGTCAGTCCATGGACTCCATGCATTGAACCAGTCCAGTACAGCACACATCACTGTGTAGAAGTCAATGTGTCACATTGTGAGGTGTTGTGAGCTTGTAGATAGACTATTGTTGTTATTTTTGTACAAAAAAAAAGTCCCCAGCTTGAAAATGGTGACGCTTTTTGGAGGAAGTCAAAATGGTGCACATACCTGATCACTCCTTCCAGCTGTCTCAGTGGATGACACTGTGAGAAGCCATCTTCCAGATTTCACATTTATATTTATCTACCGCATCTTTATTTAACCAGATTATTTCAACAGCCCCTCAATCACAATTTATGGCGTATAGCCTTGAGGCAAAATGTGGCAGTGGCAAAATGCAGTGGCAAAATGTTTTTAGTCCATGAAAATAGCATGGGAAAGAAAATGTCATCATTAAATACAAATATAAAACATGAAGGCTACATCGCTTTGTGGCTCTCGTACTTTTTTTTTGTGAAGCCTGCTCATTCCCTGTATCGCCACAGTGGGCTGCGTTTCTGCCTCAGCATTTGCTCAATTATCTTTAATGAGCAAGTATGGAAAAGTGTGAAGTTTGATAATATTTGGAATTTACCAATATCCCTTATAAAATTATTTCATATCAGTTTAAATGTCAAGTACAAAGTTCTTTTCAATCAGTTCTAATGGAACTTCCTCAAGTTGTCCTCATGGCATATCTTGGTGGGAAAGATTTACACATTTGCGCACCGTAATATGACATAAAATGTAAGGTGCTGTGAAGTAACAATGTAATTCAGGGGTGCCGTGGATGAAAAAGTTATTTACAGGGATGTCCTGAGCCAAAAAAGGTTGAGAACCACTGCACTAGATCATGGGATCACAGACTGTTTAAGTTTGTTTTTTTTTTTAAAGTTTTGTTTTGGCTTTTCTGCCTTTATTGATAGTATTGTGAAGAATGACAGGAAACAGGGAGAGAGAGACAGGGAGTGATATGCAGCAAAGGTCATCGGGAACGGGAGGCGAACCCGCGACACGCCATCAGGCATCAGAGCCTATGTGGTATGCGCCTGGACCACTAGGCCAGCGGGCGCCTCGGACTGTTTAAGTTTGAGACCCAAAAGTGAAATTTGGTCTCTCCCCGGGTCTCAAACGTTCAAAAATACCTTATGAATTATCCAATTAAGCCCTATTTCAAAAGCAATGAAACTAGCGAATCTACAAGCTCACAACATGGCACATTGCTATTTTCACAATGCTTTTGATTTAGCTTTTCTGAAAATATATTTTTTTCAATCGATTTTTGGCAAAAATAGATACACACTGCACTAGAGGTCAGATGTTACTGTTGTCTTACATTAGATATCGTTAGACATGGATTTTTCAATACTGATACCGATTCCGATATTTAGGACAGCAGAAAGAAAGACTTCGACATCCATAATTAACTTCTAGACAGGCATGTTTATTGTTGACCCTAATTTACATTTCATACAAACGTTATGCATAACAAATGTTGAATTACACTGGATAATTAACATGTTTATCAACAGTGTGCATAATTGTCTGTTTAAAAGCAAACAAAACTTCACAATTTTGAAAATAATCTGTGAAAAAAGAAAGAAAGAAAATGGTCTTATCGGCGTCCAATAGCTGCTGATACCGATATGGTATTTCAGCTTGATATTGGTCAGTCTGATATATTTGACTACCTCTAGAACGTACTTGTCTGGCAGACAACAAGAATTGGCGAGGCACAATGAGATAAGAAACAAAACCATGAAGTGTGCCCTTGTGAGCACAACAATAATAATTGGGCCACGCCCAATCTGTCCAAATAAACAACACATACGTTGTTAAAGTTAACATGGTCGGACGAAACCTCCATTAAGTTAGCTTTATACGAGGACCTTGCCAGGGTTCCAGTGAGTGCATTAACCTAACGACTCCTCAACGGCCAAACTCATTATTATTTTTCTCCCAAAACATGCTGATGCACATCTAAAATGTCCCCAACAACATTAGCGCAAAATGGCCGCCCTGCCTCCCCGGTGACCATTTCTTCAACGTAATGGTCGGTTCGAGCTCTTCAATTATGTAAAAAACCTTCCCAAAAATGTAATGATTCATTGAGAACAGCAGGCACAGCCTAATTTCTCTACCCCCCTTTCACCACACACACACACACACACACACACACACACACACACACACACACACACACACACACACACACACACACACACACACACACACACACACACACACACACACACACACACACACACACACACACACACACACACACACACCAAATCCTATCAAGCTGTCATTTCAAAGTCCAGTTTGTGGTTTTGGTCCCAGGGGTTCAGGAACAATTAAGGCTGTTCCTCTTGGCTCAAACAGGGCTGGCACCTTCTCAACCCTTACATCATGCCTCTGTCTCCTCTCTCTCTCTCTCTCTCTCTTTCTCTCTCTCTCTATCTTTCACTGCTACCTTTTCCTATCCTTCTCCCTCCGTCGCTTCATTTTCGTTATCCTTTTAATTATGCAAAGACCATCTTGCCTGGCGGTCGTCTTGTTTGCTCTGCGTTATTTGGACATGGAAGCAGCAGCTACTAATTGACCAATTATGCCAGCGCCAGATTACATCATGGCAACTTGTTTAAAGAAAGTTAGCGGTTGCCATCGAGCCGGAGGCAACGATGTGCATCTCCCTCTGTAATTGAAGTGCTCTGATCGATTCCACTTCTCTTTGTTCCCCTCATCTCCAGTGCTCAAATGTGGCCGTGAGTGTAATTAAATGACACTGTATCGCTGCGGTTAACCTTATCTGCATCTGTCTTTTTGTCCAGTTTATCTATATTAGAATATTGATGTAGTTTGATAAGTAGTTTGAGCTTCTACGACATTTAATTGATACACTTTTCCTTCCGGCTTACGACGGGATTCATTCAGAGTCTTGCTCGTGGACACTTGATACACTGACAGCACTCGCAGTTGTCGATGGCTGTTAATCAGAGTTGATGTTCTCTGTTCTGAAGGCACTACAAGGCTCTAAATTTTTTTTACATTTAAAAGGATATTTGCCAGCCCACTGGTGCCACTTAGGCACCAGTGGGGCACCATTTAGGGCTGCAAGTATAGTTTTAGTGGAAGTTTTTGTTGTTGTTGCGAATTATGTTTATCAAATTTCAATAAACATACAAGACACAATCACAAAAACTAAACAAGAAGACAGCTCAGACACAACATGACAAATTGAAAGAGCAGAATGTACAAAAACATGCAGACATGCAAACTTTTCAGCTACAATAGCCGTTTTAATCCAAATAGGGTAATTGTGTGACACCTGACCCGAAAAAAACAACAACAGGTTGTCACCTTTTTCACCTCGGGGCTGTTTGCATGCCTGAACATGAAAATAAAGAGTAAGAAGGAAAGAAGAGTAAGAAAATCCCTCTTGACCATCGGTAGCTTTTAGAAGAAAGAAAAAACATGTGATGTATAAAAGAAAATGTTGTATACAGGTATGTTTGTAAACAGACCAGTTATCAAGAGCACCAAAACATTGGAACATTAAAAAGCTGGTATACAGACAGGCTAGACTAAGGAAATCCCTTATTATAGTGGAAGACAATGTAGGTCCAATACAGTCCAAATATGGATCCCAGATTTTATAGAAAGTGTCCAACTTGGAATGCAACAAGCATGTAATGTATATTCACCATGGATACACTCCATTATAAATGTCATGCCATGACCTTTTTGTTGGAGCTATGTCCTTGATCCAAAACAAAAGAATATTCTTCCTGGCAGCAAGCGTCAATAAATTAAACAACCTTTTGTGTTTGATATGTACAATATGCCTGTCCGACTCAAGCAAAGGCACCAAGCAAAAGGCACATGGGATTTTACTCAATAGGAACACCAGAGATAACAGAAAGTTAATCTGCAATACCAGACCAATAGCTCAGGAGCTTCACACAGGACCAAAGGCAATGAATGTAATCGCCAATTTCTGTCTGGGGACATGGCATCCATTTAGTTTTTTAAGATGAATCGAATAATCAAGAAGCATGTTTTTATTATTATTTTTATTATAACGAATCATGTGAAACATTTCAAATACATATTTTTATTATCGACTAAACAGATTAGTCTGATTAACCACGGTGATTAATGGTGTGTCGTGCAAAAATAGTGGAAACAGCCCATCTAATAGCTGAGGTTGTAGATCGACTATTTCCGCAATTTTTGCTACTTCTATTAAAAAAATTTAAAACATGAATAAAATAACTTTATTTGTCCTGTAATTACAGTGATGGTATAGCATGTGCATGTCAATACATTATTGCTATTGTCTTATGTCCTATGTGGGTGTTTCACATAAAATGTAAGTACGTCATTATTTAATGTATGCCCTGAATAAACAAAACTGTTTTTTATATCTTCTTTTATTTAAATCTACAATCTTAGTTTTAGTTTG
This sequence comes from Gymnoscopelus braueri, assembly GCF_963280865.1. Classification (NCBI taxonomy): domain Eukaryota; kingdom Metazoa; phylum Chordata; class Actinopteri; order Myctophiformes; family Myctophidae; genus Gymnoscopelus; species Gymnoscopelus braueri. Next base: position 43,472,683 of record NC_137608.1, on the reverse strand, counting down.
ATCCTCTTTTGCGCCCCTACACTGATGCACTGATCTATAGAATGAGAGGTGGGCTATCCACATAACTTGTTGATCAGAGCTTCTGGCCCGAGGCTTTCAGAGCACTAACTCCGTACAAAGGATGTTAGTGGCTGCCAGAGGAGATTAAGGGGACGGCGGGATTTGAGAGGAAGGGAAAGAAAATGATGTGATCAGTCTAGCAACCCAGACAGATAACATGTTAGGGATTCTCCAAGGGCTTTTAACATAGTGTGCACACAGACACATACACACTTCTAATGGGCATCTAGGGAAATTTGTAATAGCATGAATTATTCAGTAGTTCTACCATGCTGGATTCAACAGTGGGAGAGAGAGAGAAGAGAGTGTGTGTGTGTGTGTGCGTGTGTCTGTGTGGAGTATCTACATGCTCTCTCGCCTATCTGTGTGCATGTATAACTTAATGTATCCTGTGTGTGTGTGTGTGTGTGTGTGTGTGTGTGTCAGATCCAGGTCTACAGCCTTGAGACAGGACTGTCTGTGGCATGTGTGGGCAACTCACCGGGAGACTTCACCTGCCTCAACCTGAGAGACGACCCACCTCACCTGCTGACCTGCGGCAACAAAGACAGGAGGTAGGAGGTCCACACACACACACACACACACACACACACACACACACACACACACACACCTCACTGGCTACAAACAATAATGCCGAAACGTGTGCACACACCCACATGTACACCCCCAGACACAAAAGACCACAGACGCGAGGACAACCCCCCCCCCCCACCCCCCCCCCTGTGTGCTTCTCGGTAAACTAATCCGCCAGGCAGAGAGACGACAGTCCAGGTTTGTGCCAGCGGCTCCATCGTATGGCAATGTAGCCAGCAGCTATAGTTGGCAACAGATGTGACTAACTAACCTCCTCAACAGACGGCAACTGCACCTGATGAAAGGAGGCTGGGGAGAACGGTTCTACTTCAGAGCCCCGACCCATGCCAGGTCCTTGGGTGCAATGCCGATCCTGATTTTCGAGTCCTTAGACCACCGATGACCGATGTTTTGACTGATACTTTGTCCGTTCAATTTGGAAAACTTCAATAATTGCAGATACCGTAACAAAGTAAAATAATGGCCGATAGATCGGCCTAGCAGGATATATATCGGTCTGGCTCCTACTTTATAGCACAGAACAGGTGCCGAGAGAGAATGTGAGAAAACAATGCACTGTTCAATCTGTTTGTTCTTCACACCTCTGTGTCTGTCTGTCTGTCTGTGTGTCTCTCTCTCGCTCTCTCTCTCTCTCTCTCTCTCTTTCTCTCTCTCTCTCTCTCTGGCGCGAGCTGGCTCACCTTGAAAGACAAAGCCTCAGAATGCCTGCTGAAAGGGGACAGGAATAATGGCAAGCCAGGCATCGCATGCTCTGTTGGCCAGTGTCGCTTGAGTAATGTGTGTGTAAGTGTGTGTGCATGCTTGACCACTGGATTCAACTGAGCCCACTAGCTTATGCCTCCCGCTGTCTACCAGACAAATGCCCCTCGGTGATGGAACACACACACACACACACACACACACACACACACACACAATTAGACTCATGCGCACACACACTCCACAGGCAGTTTTGCACTTGCGCAGTCTGCGCACACACACACACACACACACACACACACACACACACACACACACACACACACACACACACACACACACACACACACACACACACACACACACACACACACACACACACACACACACTCAAACAGTCATACTTGCCACATCCATAACCTGGCTCTCCCGAGAAGGAAAACAGACATAAAAGAGCCATTCTCATCTGCTCGCCGCTCACTAGCCGACAGCACAGCACACAGGCTGGCAGCTGGAGAAAAGGCTCAGGCGGCGTGTCTTGTCCAAGCCCGATCCCACGGTGGCTATTCAGCCCCGAATCCATCAGGCACTGAAGTAGGTAGTTGGAAGGGGGGGGAAAAACACAGCCCGCCTCCTATTCTTCTCCTTCTTTTCGTTACAGTTATGGACCCCGGTCATGGCGAGGAGACGAGATAGCCTCGTCACAATGCACAGGGTTTCATGAGTGGGCGTGCAGCGGAGAGATGCTTCCTATTGTTGTCTGTTGGAGTATTATTTAACCACAAGCTCACAACGCGTCGCAAGTTCGCAACCTGACACGTTGTGAGCTTGTAGATTGGCTATTTTCAGTGAAGAGATTTGGTGTACAGAGAAAAGGGAGTGAACCAAGTATAGACCCTTGGGAGACCTCAACAAAATATATAGTGTTCAAGGGGTTAATTGAAGAGGAATTCAGGATTTAGAGTAAAGGTCATTACACACCGGCGATTATGCGAATATACGCAAAATTCGGACTCGGTCCGAAGAAATAAAAGACGCTTTTTCGCTCCACGAAACTGTTGTGGAAGCTTGCATTGACTTTATAAGGTTTAAAAAAAAAAAAACATTATTCGCATGAAAAAATCGCCCCCTGTGTGTAAGGACCTTTAGAGTTATATTTTTAAACCTCTTTGTTCTTTGTTTTGTCTCAATCTCTACTCTATGATGAAACTGTAGTCCTGTCCTGTGTTGGAGAGCGAGTCAGCGGCACAACTTGGCCGTGACACTTTGGCCTTGTTTGATTGGCTGTACTAATGGGGGACAAATGGAATCGGTGCCACCATCAGGCGGGGTGGCATAATGCCAATCGACTAATGCATCCCCCCCCCCTCCCCAAAATGAGTTGTGTGTCCCTCCGATTTCTGGAAGATCCAGGCAGTAAATGAGGGGTTCCTGATAAGGGCGGCCTGGAAGGGTGCCTGATCGGGCATCTGAGCAAACGGGAAAGATTGGATGGAGATGTAGCAGAAGAAGGCAAGAGGGAGGGAGGGAATGACGGAGAAAGAGAGTGAAAGAGAGTGGGCAGGTGCAAACAGCTCTCTGAACAAACCAGTTGAACAGAGTGAGTGGGTTAGCTACCAGCCACAACAATGTGTTTCTCTGTGAGTACTGGGGGCATCTACTGGTGTGGGAGGTTGGAACTACGGCGTTGAAACAACGTCTCAGCCTAGGCCTCATTTCACTTGTCCACATGTCACATGGTATGGTTTAAATCCTCAGAAAGATCGTCTCTTTACAGTACCATTTATCTTCACTCTATTGTTGTCCTTGTTTACTATTCCATATCCTATGAATTATGCATATGTTTGATCCTCCAGAATTTGGGTAATCCAACTAGTATCCAGAGAGATACAACGCATGACAAGACCCACGGTGGTGTTGGGTTACGGGGCAGCATTTGTTTTATATCCCTCAACATGGCTCAAGCTTGTAGATCTGCTATTTTTGGAGAAAAAAAAAGAATACATTTCAAATCAATGTACAGATTATAATTTTTGTTTTGTCTAGTTTACTGAGCAGTGAGCACTACACTGTCTCTCTGCATGTGATGTATGTATTTACCTTGCTTATTGTAAGTTGCTCTGGTTAAGAGCGTCTGCTAAATGCCTAAATTGTAAATTCTGGAAACTTTTCACCCATAATGATAACATGCCCAAAAAAATAGGGACACCAGGTTGAAAGTGGTTAATTGAGAGGAGCCTGGCCACTGGCAGCCAGCTGAAGATCGGGTCGCCGGCAATATTAGAGTTATTGCTCCCCACCGTCTGCCAATAACGTTTAATCCTCATCGCTTAAAACGTGCGCCCCCATCACGTCATGCCACTCTACAGCAAGGCAAAACGCACAGATGCAGCCCGCTGCCCTCGTTTAGCCGTTCAGCCCTGATTGGTTTAGTGTTTTTTTTTCCTTCCGGGAACGGAAATTAAATAAGCCCACTCTCTGCAACTCGACCACCCGCCACCCCTTTCCCCCCGTCAAATGAATGAGATTATGGTAATGAAGTATTTGGGAGAAGAAGGGTGGAGTGTGGACGGATCCATGTCCTGGACGCTCTGAGACCCAATAAAGCCGCCGTCACGGCAGATGGAGCCGAGGCCCGCTGGGCACGTGGGGCTCATGAAACTCACCACTCACTGCTCTCACTTTACGGGTTCCATGTTGATGTCAGAAAGTAAAAACTGGTTTATAAGTGCTGTCTAGCGACCGATGGTACAGGCTGAAATAGTAAGAGCTTTGTTTACAGGCGGGGATGAATACAGACCAGGGCTAGGCTAGTATCCGTATTATATCAATATGATATGAGACTAGATCAGTGGTTCTCAAGCTTTTTAATTTCAAGGACCCCCACCTGAAAATGTTTTGTGCCAGGGACCCCCAGACGAGAAGAAAAATTCTAAATCATTAAAACATTTTCAAACACTTTTTCAAAAATGTTCAAAAATAGCAATATTATAGCAGATAAAATGTGGATACAGGGGTTAAAATTATTTTTAAATGATTTCAGCTATTTGCTGTATTAACAAATTTAGCTGGGGACCCCCTGAGACCCCTGGGGACCCCCTGAGACCCCTGGGGGTCCCCGGACCCCACTTTGAGAACCACTGGACTAGATGTCGTCTGAGATATCGTCTGGGATTCCTCATTTTATTATATTGATTGTTGTCATTTTTTATGAAATGGCTAAAATAGCCGATCTTCAAGCTCACGGCTCGTTGTGAGCAATTTAATTTTTTCATTAAAAGTAAAATGTATATTATCGTCACAATAAGAATAGAGGTATTTTTCAAATATTGGGATATTTAATTTTGTCCATATTGCCCAGCCCTAATAAAGACCATTATTTAAATAATCCCATTATTTAAAATCACTTTTATCACTTTGGGTTTTGGCTTTTCTTTGCAACTGGTCTTCAGCCAGGATGGTCACAAGTGCTCTTTGTAGTTCTTCCTTTAAAAGGGAGAATAGTTGGGTATTGTCTGGAAATGAAAGCACTCTTTCACATAAACTGTGAACTGTGTGTAAACTCCCGTAGAGACTTGGTGTCCACTAGAGTCGCACACCAGTGTGGACAGGAAATGAGAATCAGGCAGTTTTTGGCTGTAAATGACCTATACTGTTGTTCTCATTGCTGAAAAGTTGGTAAAGTGGCAAAGAGCTGATTTCTCAAAACAATATATTATATAACATTCTAATAATGTAATAATAACATTCTTTGCCATGTATTGTTCTCATTTCTCTGTGATGCCCTGCAGGGTGAGGGTGTTTGACCTACGCACCGGCACCTCTGTGGCGTCCCTGTATGCCCACCACCTGGGCGTGACGTCGGTGCGAGCGGATGATTGGAAGATTGTGAGCGGCGGGGGCGAGGGATTGGTCTGCGTGTGGGAGATGAGGATGGGAGCCAAGCTGTGGGAGATGCACAACAGGTGGGAGGGCATGTCTTTGAGCCAGTGAGAGCACATGTGTGCTGGTAATCAATACGTTTTGTGGCTGTCGGCCAGAACCGTGTACTCCCTTTATCATCTCTTTGTTTTACCCCCATAAATGAATGCCCTATTTTATACTTTATTATCATATGACAGTGTGTTAAGTCTGTCTGTGGGTTTTATAAGTAGAGCTTGTGGCTAAATAATAATTTCATTGTATCCATTGAAACACAGGTTCATTTTGCCATTTGCTGTAAAGTAATGTTTTGGACATAAACCAACGGCGACAATTTAGTTGTCTGTACCAGACGACCAGAATACTAAACTTTTAGAGTAACATCCCCTGTGTCATTCTGCAAACAAAGGTGCCCATTAGCTTTTTCTCCCTTTGATTGCATTAAAGCATCCTTTTGCCTTGTATGCAGGCATCCTGTCAGACACGTGCGTTTCAACAGCAGCACCCTGATAACAGCCAACATCCCAGATGAGAAGTCACCCCGGGGGGCATGCATCAGCGACGATGACCTTACAGCCCACCGCAGGTCTCTGATCCTACACCCTACTCTCTAGTTTTTTACGTTTTTTTGGGCGGTGAAACCGCCCCTATAAGTGAGGTTTGGAAATTTGTACAATTATCCTGCGCTGTGATTGGCCAAAAATTTACCCCGCCTAACCCTGCACCGTGATTGGCCAATCACAGTCTATTCAGGACTGTGATTGGCCAGTGTCACATGACACATGTGCATAGCCCTATATAAGAAACCATAACTTTAAAAAAAACCATAAATTTGTTTTTTTTAAGTTATGGTTTCGTCCATCATAAAGAGTGTTTCAATAAATGTATTTATCTTTTGTACATGATTGGTTGACTCCATTCAGTATTGTGATTAGCTAGCAAGACACCGCCCACTTCACACAGGGTGTGATTTTTTTATTTATTTTAGATTGTACAGGAAAGAGAGGATAGAGAGTTATGGGATATTAAATGTACACTGGAACTCAGGACCCTGCATTGTGATTGGGCAAGAGGCATTTGGAGCCGTGCCAATAATCACAATACACGGGTAAATCACCGGTAAAAGTATAGCTCTGTGATACGTTGTGGACCAGTCCAACTGCCGGTTGCTCACAGCAACAGTAAACAATGGGGAATTAACCCTTTTCAGAATGTAAAGGATTGAAAGCAATGCATTTTAGCTCAATTGAACACACTACTAACCAAAAAAGATGGAACAACTTTTCTTTATCATGGTTATTGTCATGGCCGTGAAGGGTGACGGCACTCTGCTTCACGTCTTGCCTATGCCACAGCACAGCTGTGACAATAACTTAATTAAGCTCACTCACTCCCTCTCGTGTCTAAGACACCTGTATGCCCAACAACTGGTACAGGTGTCCCAGACACAATTTATTTTAAAACAAAACAAAATTAACTTATACTCACTATGAAGTTTTTTGCTGTACACATCAAGTTTATATTACTTTGTCTTTATAACTGCTCTGACTGCGCTTTTACATTTCAGACACCGGGGCGTCATCTGTTACTATGACTTCTCAGAGGAGGCCACGTCACAGGATCACATCCTGCCTATCTGCAGGTCCAACTACGCCGAGTCCCACGGCTACAACTACAACATCGGCCTGGCGGTGCCTTACGACATACTGTCTGGTGCTCAGCCATCCCACTGACAAACCTCTTTACTGGGCATACGGACAATAATATAGCTGTTTGAGAATACCGGCCTCCATTGGTTTGATTCTCCAAACTACATCTTTCCTTCACTTTATTTAATCTCCTAGTTTTAAGTAAAGTTTTTGAAATGATGGATACATTATTATTTTTGTAAATAGTAACATTAGATAATTGTTGTTTCAAGTTAATGGTCCACACTTTGACATGTTATTGATCGACATTGTAGGGAAGAACATTTATTGTTAAAGGATATCATATGTTCATTTACCTGGAAGTTGAATCGAAACATGAATTTAATAAGATCTGCTTTGTGTGCCTACTTGGCTTAATGTGGTCCTTTACTGTATCACCAACAACAAAATACCACCACAAACAACAAAACACCTCTGCTGGACTCCATGCATCTGTTAATCATCAGTTTATTTCATCCATTCATATAAATTATTGAAAGGGTATACATTACAGTTCTTTGGCAAAAACACACAATCAAGTTATTTAAGTAAGGTTATTTGAACACAGAATTAGTAGTAGTAGTAGTTCTAGATCCCTGGATCTTGTTGGTTGAGCAGCAATGTTTACATGAAGTCTCAGTGCAGTATATGAATTCGACCTGGAACTATCTTGAGCCCTGAGGGAATGCTACGTGCCTGTTCTCTCATGCTCTGGATGTTGACCATAACTGATGACCCATGAATGCCGGACGTAGATCGCTGACATAACCTTTCATGTATATACAGAACCCAAAAGATAACATCACTGTTCACTACATTGCCCTGGGAATGCCTTGATTTTCTTGGCCTAATTCCCAAGGATATAGTAAGTATTTGAAATGCTCAATATTAAAAAAAGAAATTCAATAAGAAGGCATTACTGATAATGGCTTTGGCTGAAACCTCAACATTCAAGTGAAAATGTTGGGCTCTGACTGTTCACAGACTTCATCGTTACCTCGAGCACCGTCCAGAACTGTTATGCTGGTTAATTGGCATAGATTCTTCATGTTTAAAATTAAATTCAACATGTACTATAGGAATTGTGCAATCGTATGAAAACATTAGTGCATATACAAATTTGTATTGTGTTTAATCTCAGAGGATGGCTGGAGAGGTTCTGCTAAAAACAGCAGTTACATAATATATTTGTTTAGAAAGCACAAATGATTATTTCCCTTTCCCACAACGCATCGTTGATGTGTTCACATCCAGGAATCGGATATGCATCCTTGATTCCATCTCGAGGCCTTTTAAAATCTGTGCGAAGACAGAGGATTATTAGGTAGCTATGATATATCCATATATAAAACTACAATGTAGGAAGTTAAGCTGTGTATTTTGTGGGGCTAGAATTGCACCAACCTGTTCAAAATGCTCAAAAGTAATTCCTTCATAGAAATCATCAGGTCCCTGAAATGATCATGGAAAAAAAGCAACTTAGCCCACATCTGTACAGTGCTGCTACTTTGTACGTTACAAATGTTTTTAGGCATTTTTTGTTGGTTGAAAAAGGACATCGTAGACAAAGAGAAGTTACATGCAATGGAGGAATCGAATGCAGGATGTATTAACGTTTTCAGCTGCTTGAGCTACTAGTGTAACCCATGACATAATTAACTAAATGCATATTATTATGCCGCTGCACTTACCATGTGTGGCATATTTATGCTTGCCACTTCCAACATGGCAGCATCTGCAACGGCCTTGGCAGCCTCCTGACCAATGTCGGTATTTGACATAAGTTCCTCAACTACCTACGGAAGTCAACAACAGAACATAATTCATAAAGTGGAAATCTATAATGTTCTCCATCCTGTGTAACTGTTCTTTTAGACACAGTATCTGATGCGTTGATGCCGTCCATGGTTTACTTACCTTTCTATACTCGTCCAAAGTGATGGTGCCATCATTGTCTGTGTCATGCATGTTGAACAGGACTAGGAAAAGAGAATACAACATAGTCAAAATAAACGTGTATAAACTACGGTATACAGTATGTATACATTTCTGTGGACTTCATAAAGGGTTGCATTTGACACAGGATGTCGCTAATAGACCGTTCGACATCACCAGGACAAAGGAGGAAGCTGTGATTAGAGGAAGGTTGGCTCTCAGAGACAAAAAAAAGAGTTTAATAACAAGCAGTTTCCTTACTGGTCTTATCTATAAGACTAATGAATGTAATGTACTCAAACAAGGTAATAGATAGCCCTTAAAATGTCAATGGTCTCGTGTACGCTGACATTTCAGTGATATATGCTATTCATTGACTCATACTTAAAGTTTAGCTTGACTAGTACGGCTGGCAAATAAAAGGAGGTTGCCATGCAGTTCACTTCCTCTGGCTACAGTACAAAAACATTTCGACTGTGCTGGCACTGTGCCTTGAGGTAAGGAAAGCATTTTTCAAATGGACTTGCTAAAGGCTGGATCTGTGTGAAAAATGGGATAACTGTGTGTCGATAACCTGTTGGTGACTTAACACAGTAAAAAAAATCCTCAGTTAATTTATCCATTTGTAACTCTGATTGTGTACAAATGTAGCCATTTCTTTTGTACACTCAAGAGTTAAATTAACACTCCGAATTGTACAGTATATGCAATCTGGGAATCCATCGGCCAAAAAAAAAAGGCGGAAGAAATATTTTGTCGCAGAGCTCTGAATCTGTCTTGAGAGATTACAGAATAAGGAATGTAGAAACTTAAATCCAGTAAATCTAGACAGTCCTGCTGTGAAGCCAAGAACACCTGCTCCTGGTATTTAAATGGATGAACAACAAGGTAGCTGTGATAACAACACTCCTGCTGAAACACTGCGCTGCAGGGCCCTCAGAAACATCAAACCGGGCTTATTTATTATCACAGTAGTTGGCATTAACAGCGAGTCTGTTAATGCCACAGTCCTAGCCAGATTCCCTGAACAGCTGTGACTCTTTCCATTGGGACTCATAGCTGATGTGTGGTGATTATCACTACTTTAAATAAATCCCATGATTAAAGGCAAGATACATACGTATTCACTTCTGCCAAGAGCATTTACTTCACTAATTTAAATGGAGTTTAGCGTAAATTCAGGCAGGAAGACTGCCAAAAACCTCTTTAGATACAATCAGTTTAAACTTTGCAGATGACTCTAACCCATTGGTACTTCTGAATGGACATTATTTCAATTACCAGTAACCGCCAATTAGTTCAGTTTAAGAATTAACACCTTCTGCCACACCTCTATGCGAGCCAATGACAAACGATATCTACCTTCCCCCCTCTCTCCACCGGTGTTAAGGATCTATTCTAAATGGTGACTCAGCAACCTCAAGACGAAAAGCCTGAGGGGTGTTCTTACTATGTTAATCATGTAGTACAAGTCTTGTACTGTATGCCTTGTACACCATGATGAGAAACCATTTCAACAAGAGCCAAAACTTTAACTTTTTAAAGAATGCGTTTACATTTATTTAATTTAAGGTTTCTTTGTTTTCTGAAATTGTAAAAAAAAAAAATAGTTGTAGTAGCAGTAGTAGTAATACTCTGAGTAATACTAGTAAGAGTTGTGTGTCGTGTCTCACAATAATAATAAAAGTGGTAGTTGTACTAATCGTAGCATTAGTGGTGGCAGTGATAATAGTAATAGAAGAGTAATGGTACACAGTCATTTTAGTAATAGTTGTGTCTGCTGTGTACTGTTGGTGGTAGTAGTAATAATAGAGAGTGTGTGTGTGTGTGTGTGTGTGTGTGTGTGTGTGTGTGTGTGTGTGTGTGTGTGTGTGTGTGTGTGTGTGTGTGTGTGTGTGTGTGTGTGTGTGTGTGTGTGTGTGTGTGTGTGTGTGTGATCCTCACAGCGTAGCTTCTCCTTCCTCAATTTCTCCTTATCTTCCTCTGTCATATTGAGTCCTGGGGGTCTGAAGTGGGACATGACCATGAGGAACTGCTCGAAGCCAATCTCCTGGATGGAGCCCACCTCTTCCTCACCCTGGTTCCTGGGTCAGGGACACAAGAGCACAATGTTCTAGTAGTCCAACCAGCACAATGGTTCTTTATTCAATAGACGTCATGTGACACGGCGTCTTCTGTGATAAGTGAGAATTTCTTGAGCAAGCTGTCTTTTAAGAATTACAAAGGTTCTTTTAGATGAAGTTTCTTGTGTCTCTTTTCCACTACAAGAACTAAGCGAACCATGCCGTGCTTTGACACGTATTTCATAGGTTCTGGATTTGTTTCCATGCAGTCCAGCTCAGGTTATCAGAACCTAATTTGGACCCTGCTCAGGAGGTAGTGCTAACTACTAACCCTGCACTCAGAACTTATACTTTATTTTTTCTTTCGAAAATAGCACATCTACAAGAACCCCCTTCAGGGATGGTTTTGGTTATAATGGAAACGTAAACCAAAAAAACGAGCACAGAACTTAATAGGTTCTAAGTTTCAGGTTATGGAAGATTCTGGGTTACTTTTCATAGTCGAAAAGAGTATTGGACTTCATGTGGCCAGTCTATGAAATCAGTCATCTATGATATATCTATGATGTATGTTGGGCAAAGTTTCAGCCCGATCTGACCCCCATTGACTTCCATTCTAAAATTAAAGTTCAATATTTCAAAAACAAGGTATGGAGTTTCTTCCTTAGCCTACTGGCTGCATGCACAAGAATCTAGCGCTGATCAGTCCAGCAGTTTGAAAGATTAGCTCAGGACAAACAGACAGACAGACAAAATAGAAGTAGGCTAAGTAAGTTTGACCATACATACCCACCTTTTGTCAAAGAAGGCTTTAATAATTTGGTCTCTGAGTGGATTATTGGCCAGGGCAGATATGTTCTCCAAGTTCTCCCTGCTGCAGTGCGACAAGAGAAACATTGTTTGAAGGAAGAGACTGAAGCTTAACCTATACTCCATCGCACCTATACTATACATACTTTATCGCCTGCGTGCGTGCGAGAGCTTCTATAATAAATCTTCAAAACCCACAACACATCTCTCCGGTCCAGTCAATTATAGGTGACAGCGGTATTTCAGTTTTAGTGCGGACAGTGCTAGACACATCTTTCTCATCACATTCAGCAATGTGTTTCTTCTTCCTGTGCTACAACGTAGCTATGTCGTTTATCGTATGGTTTATGCTAATATTGGAATGGCGTGTTGACATAAGGTCAGTACAGGGTACTGTAAGCTGTCAGGAAAGTAAACACTGCTCTATCTTTGAACAGTGTCCTTCCCTGCTTCTTTTTAGAGAGAAGGAATGTGCAATCTGTCACTGCCCAATGCCCATGGTACGGTGCCAGTGATGACTGGTGGGTGTGTGTGTGTGTGTGTGTACTTGGCTTGCGTGTGTTTGTGTGTGTTAAAGAGACGGAGGGGGAGCGGGAGAGAGAGATTACTGTATGTCATGTGTATCAACCAACTGTGTGTGTGAGTGTGCGTGTGCGTGTGCGTGTGTGTGTGTGTGTGTGTGTGAGCTTCTATAATAAATCTGCAAACCCCACAACCACAAATCTCTCTGGTCCAGTCAATTATAGGTGACGGCTGTATTTCAGTTTTTAGTGCGGACACTCATCACATTCAGCACAGTGTGTTTCTTCTTCCTGTGCTACAGTGTCCTGGGTGGTCCAGTGCATCGAACCTTATTGTCTCTGTGTTGTCGCTCAGTTGCTTGAATCTCTTGTGAAGGTTGTTAATCTGCTCCAATGAAACTGAAAGATAACATCAACATGAGAATACTATTGAGACACAAGCATCGTATGACAGCACTCACATTCCTGTCATTGTCAAATGGATTTGTTCCGCCTGATTTTATACTTGGTAGGCACGCCAGTGTCTCGCACCGAAAATAGCAGATCTACAAGCTCACCGCGCGGTGCGCTCACTGCGCTGTGACGCATTGTGAGCTTAGAGATCTGCTATTTTCTGTGCGAGTCTGCGAGACATGATGTGCAACGAAGTAAAAATCAGGCTTGTTAGAAACGGCATTTGAGAGATATTTAGCAGTATCCTCAAACAGGTACCGTATAACGACTTTGTTTGACATATACAGCTATAGAATGAGCTTACACAAGAATCTGTTTAGATTGGATGGATGAGTGGATCACTGAGTGGTATGACAATACTATCAGATTAATGGCAGAACAAATATACTCTGCTGTGATTGGGTTTGCTTGCCAATTGAAGGTTTTCCTTTAATCATTAACTCGCCAGGTAGACCAGTGGCCATATAAAGGATTAGCCATATTATCTAGATGTAGTGGCATGTCTGTCTAATTTGACAAGGGTCAAGGTTTCTTTATTAGTACCCAAGGGCCATGGTAAGCTGTCACCACGCCTTTCTTTGTCCTTAATTCAATGTAGGTTGCAGGTGCGGTAGTGTCAAAGTGGAAAAATACTTGTACACCACAAAAAGTTTAAGGATGACTCCTTAGACAGAGACTAGAAAATAAACTTTTTTCCTTATATTTTACATACTCACAAAAGTGCTCAAGAGCTCAAGTGCAAAGTGCTAGGACAAATGTTTCGGTCATAAGACCATTGTTAGTAAATTAGTTGCACAGAGGAGATTCACTGATTAAAAACAAGACATCACAACAATGCTGATTCAAAAGACATCAAAACAAATACTTAAAGAATGATGATCAAAAACAGTATATGAACTCCAAAGAAGGTCATGACAAAGTCCTTTTACACACTGGCAAATACGCAAGCACACACACACACGCACAAAAGCTTAGGCGAAGTGCATCATCTTGTTCTATTTTGTTTAGTAGTGTATTGGCTGCAGGTAAGCATTTCTGTATTGTTCTCCACCTAGTGCAAACCGGTGGCTGAAATTCAATATAAGGGATAAGAACAGTCTTGAATGCTATAGTTTGCCTTACAGCTGTGACGCGTAAAGTGATAGGTGAGTTGAGCCTCACCTATAAAAGCTCACTAAGCAAGACGGGTTTGGCATTTTGAATAGTTTGGGTAAACACTAGAGTTTAGACTGAGCCTCTGTTCCCTCCCTGTTTGGGCTACTGAATTGATGTTTACTGTTGCAACAATAGCTGAGTGTGAGGTGAAGAAGAACTGGCCACAAGCTCATTCAGAGACAGGTTTATGGGTTTGTGTGCAATTGTAACACTTACTAGGATTAAACATGAGGCTTACAGTTTTGACAAGGGAGAATTATTGTGGTGTTTTAGTAAACGCGCTTAAGAGATTTGTGTGGACAACATTTGAATTAGCCTAATCACCTGACACATAATGAAAAGAAATGGTCACTGAAAATGGAACACTACTATATTGGTACAACAACTTTGTTAAAGCTGCAATCCAAAACTTGTATTGCAAATAAAAAGTTATGGATTGCTGATTTAAATTGCTTAACCAAACAGAGTTAAGAATATAAATCCATGGCTAGGCTACGTATTGCCACAGTGCTGTCAGGTATAGGCTTGTTTGTGGAATGAAAGATTTCCCCACAGAAGATCAACTCATTTGTACAGTAGACACAGACACTCCACCAAGGAGAAATAGGTCAAAGTCGCACCCAACAATGAGCTATAAACAAGTTGTAAGTTGTTTGATGTCCCAAGGTTGACCCTGCCAGGCAGCAATTTATAGTATATAGTACTAGGCTACTGCTCAAACTTTGTCAACAAAGCAACAACATTACAATTTCATGTCACTCCGCCAACTTAAATTACTTGTGCTGTTTTCTGTTTCATTTCTTTACAAACTTCTTAACCGGTCTAGGAGGGAACAGGGAAGAATGTTTTATGACAGCTGATAAGGTCAAAAGCTTGCAGTGGTGGAAGTACTTCGATATTTTACTTAAGTATCAATACCACAATATACAAAAATACTCTGTTACAAGTAAAAGGCATGTGTTCAAAATGTTACTTGAGTAAATTTACAGTATTGGCATCAAAATATAATTTAAGTACCTAAAGTAAAAGTCCTAAAATGTTTGAAAATAGCAGATCTACAAGCTCACAACGCATTGCGATGCGACGCGCTGTGGGCTTGTAGATCGGCTATTTTCAAATAGCCTATGTATAAAATAGGGCTAAAGTGGTTAACGTATATTTTATGATATAATAATTCATATCTGCAAAGTAACTGGTTACTAAAGTTTTCAAATAATTATAGTGGAGTTAAATATATGTACAATATTTGCCTCTGAGATGTACTGGAGTAGAGTACTTATACTGACATTTTTAATTCCTCAAATTTGTACATAAGCACAGTGCTTGAGTAAATGTACTTTGTTACTTTACACAGGGGTTGACACTAAGGTCTCAGAGGCACTTGCCCGTCGGGCAAGTACAGGTCATTTTCTACTTGCCCACAGGTCTTGCCCACTTGCCCGAAAAGTAAATCGTCCTTTATAAAATGATAGGTTAAATTTGAATTACCATTCAATTAAACACTTATTTTTTTTACTTTCTACTTTATGGGGCTGCACGATAAAAAATGTCATACCTCAATATGTATGCCAAATATCTAAATAGCTATGAATATGACTATGGGTTGAAGGTAGGGTAAGTGATATTTTTTGGTTAAAACAAAAAGGGTTTTGTTATGGGTTAAAGCTCTATATTCTGATAGTACTCATTGCTATAGAGTGTTTGTTCAGTAACAGGGGTCTCTCTGTCTCCCCAGCTCTTTGATAGACAGAAAATAAATTTCCAGTTAGGTGACACCATTTCAGCCAATCAGGAGAGAGTACCCATTTATCAGCTTCATTTTTATAATGTTCCAGTTCCAATTTTACATGCACATTTCTTTGTGTCATCACTTCCAATTTCACTTGTTTAATCTGTATCCTGTCTGAGTTCTCTGTCCTGATTCGATAAAATTGGTATCCTGACTCGAAAAGGCATTTTCTGTTTAATAAAAAGAGCTGGAGAGACAAAATGTGCACCTGCCCGTGGGGCAACCAGATAGCAAACTTCACCTGCCCTACCATTTTATTTACCTGCCCCGGGCAGGCGGGCAGGTGTTAGTGTCAATCCCTGTTTACACCACAGCAGCTGATAAGATCAATAGCTTGTCCCATGAAGAACACATTTACAGAGTAGAGCAAACTAAACCGCAGCAGCTAGTGAATAACCTGACAGATAACACGCCAAACCCACTTGACTAACATAGTCCAATACACACAATTTGACGCGTTATTATGCCGCAGGGCCATTCAAAACCGATAGGCCTACCAATCGAAATGATATGCAAAACATATTTCACCATGATGGACATCATATATCACAGACTTCCATGCCTTTAATATGCTTTGCCTACAAAGGGACTCTTGTTAGTATAAATGGATCTATCCGATCCTGACCAACTTTTCGGTAAGCTGTCAGTCTAAACGCAACGTAGCCAAACTTGAAATAAAGTTTAATTTATGAATGAATAATATGTAAATCAGTTACTACAGTAGCCTAGCAGCTACACAGTAGTCTACATGATACATTATACAGATATAGCCTTGGATCAAGACTATCATAGGTGTATTTTATCGATTTTGACATTTTTATATCTACGATAGTCTTGGGCTGCATCCCCCAGAGCGTCCTGCACTTTCACCAGTGAAGCCCGTATTTCTCTGGACATGTACAAATGCAAAATATGAGGCTCTTACCGGGTTGCCCCAAATGTTAACTCACCCTTCGGAGTCTTTGTTTAACGTATTAGGCCGTGTTTTTCAATAAATAAGTGTTTTAATCCCGTCTGTGGCCGAAAGCCATTTTATTTCCTCGTTTACATCTTGTGTACATAGTGTAATACCGGCTTTCGCCTGATGCGCCCCGCCAGTACTACCCATTGAGGAAGGAATACAGGGAACTCCGAAGGAATCCAACAGACGGGATTAAAATACACATCTATCGAAAAATATGGACTAATATAGTGCAAACAGACTCCGAAGCGCGAGTAAACATTTGGGGCAACCGGGAAAGCACCTTATATATATTTTTGTGTACATGTACGGAGAAGTACGGGCTTTACTGGTGAAAGTGCAGGACGCATTACATCTATAATAGTCTTGATCCAAGGCTAGTACAGATACATTGCCAATGCAATCGCCTAGTTATACTTACATTGAGTTCTGTCTGCCAAGCCCTGATACTGTTGGTATTGCGGGTGCGTTTGCGAGCACTGCGAGGCTCCCATCGCTACTGGCCGGTGTGCAACAGTACAGTGTGTATGCGCGTGTGTGCGTGTGTGCGTGTGTGCGTGTGTGTGTGTGTGTGTCTGGACTGGAATGACTCTTAACGGCCGATCTACACCAGACTTTTCAAAGCGCGCGTATGCGTGGTGCGTAGAGCGCGTTTGTTTAGATCCAATTGATATCAATGATAGCGGCTACACCAGGCGCGCGGATACGCGAGTCCCGCATACGCAGGCTTTAAAATAGGACTGGATCTAAAAGTGCGTGTCTGCGTGTGTGCGTGTGTGCGTATGTGCGCGAAAAAAGTCTGGTGTAGATCGGCCGTTAGACGCCCTGCTGTGTGACTCCACCTGACCTGACTGCCTCTCCACAAGGAAGTCAACGCAAACATCTGGCATCCGCGAGGTCCTAAACCCCTCAGCTATTAATAATCCAGTGGTTCTCAAACTTTTTAATTTCAAGGACCCACCCACACCCACAGTTTGAAAATAATTAAGCAATCGTCCCTTATTTGATAAATTAAGTTCAAAGCAGTGGTGGAAAAAAGTACTCAAATGTTTTACTTAAGTAAAAGTATCAATACTGCAATATAAGACATTTTAAATGTCCAGAATTCTAAATTTACTTGATTAAAAGTACAAAAGTATTGGCTTCAAAATGTACTTAAAGTACCAAAAGTAAAAGTACTAAAATGTTTGAAAATAGCAGATCTACAAGCTCACAACGCGTCGCATCGGCTATTTTCAAATAGCCTAGGTATAAAATAGGGCTAAAGTGGTTAATTATGTTTCATAATGTCAGAATTTATATCTGAAATGTAACTAGTAACTAAAGTTTTCAAATAATTGTGAGTAAAAGTGGAGTAAAAGTGCAATATTTGCCTCTGAGATGTAATGGAGTAGAAGTTAAAGTATTGGAAATTGGAAATACTCAAGTAAAGTACAAATACCTCAACATTGTACAGTACAGTACTTAAGTAAATGTACTTAGTTACTTTCCACCACTGGTTAAAATTCGTGTCCCTGAACTGATAAGGGACAGTCTGGGACTGGAACACACTTTGTTTCTTATTTTTGGGAATCAATTCAATCAATGACACACATCTTACAAGATCAAACAGCTCATATGAGCTATATAGCCTACATATGGGTCAGTGTTGTGACTAAATGGGGTTGGCAAGATGACATATTTAGAACTTTTATTTTATGTATCAGGTTTGTTAAAAAGTAAATTGGTTTTAGTCATGTTGGTTTCATCTCATTTTAAAAGACATTTGAACCATTTTTACAAAATGACAGAATGCAGTTGAAAGTTTAGAAATATTAAATATTTTATCCACTTGAAGTGAGTGAAAGTCTATCCAAGTTGCCTTGCTCAAATAAAATGTTAATTATTTTTTCACTTGAAGACCGCATGCCTTAGATTTTTTTTCTTGTTGGTCTGCAGTTTATGCCACAGGGGAGATGAAGCAGTACCTCTTCAACTTTGTGTTTGTGTTTAATTATGTATACCTACCTGTTCCACCAGAACAACTGTCTAGAGAGCCACTTGATCCACGAAGCGCTTCCTCCCTTTGTTTCATAATGGTCAGTATTTGAAAATAGTAGATCTACAAGTTCAACGCACCACAATGCAGTACAGTGAGATTATTTAAAAAACTATTATATACATTTTGAAAACTTGTGAAAAGGGACATTCTGCGTAACGAGTACTTTTACTTTTGTACTTTAAATATATTTTGATGCCAATACATTTGTATTTTATTTGTAGATTACATGCGGGATTGGATTGAGACTTTAACTTAGTCTAAACATTTGAGTACTTCTTCCACCACTGACCAGTGGGGGAAAGTAATTAAACTAATTAACTCAAGTATTGTAGGCTACCTAAGTACAATTTTGAGGTATTTTTTACTTTACTGGAGTATTTGCAATTTTTAATACTTTTACTCCACTACATCTCAGAGGCAAATATTGTACTTTTACTCCACTACAATTATTTGAAAACTTAACTTTAGTTTCTATGGTAGTTAATTTGTAGATTTTGATTATTACAAAACATACATTAAAGGGATATTTCACTTTCAAATAAAAAACATTAAGAATATATATATTTTTTAAATGTAAAAAGTAATGGAAAAATCACAGCCCCCTCACGCATTAGAATGTCCTTCTAATGCGTGAGGGGGCCGTGATTTTTCCATTACTCTTTTAATTTATTTTGTATATATTTTATGTTTATTCTATTTTAAAGTGAAATATCCCTTTAACCACTTCAGCCCTATTTATACTTTGTTATTATGTGATCATTTGAAAATAGTCAAATACTTTTGTACTTTTACTTAAAGTGATTTTTTCCTACATTGTGGTATTGATACTTTTACTTCTGAGTACTTCTTCCACCACTGGTCCTACCCATCAGCAGGATCTAAATTGTCTCAATGAAGTGAAGGGAGATCACCTTCAAACGACTGGAGGCAGATGTGCTATATTGTATTAACATACTCTCAGATTCATTAAAATAACATTTAATTCTGGAACCAAATGGACCGGTTCCATTTGGACATGGACTTAAATTGACACTAAGGATTTTACAGTGTTAAAGAATCCTGCAGATTTCAGCTGTGAAGTGTGAACATGGCAAATGCTGTAATTTAAATGGATATTTCATTTTTTAGCATGTTTGGTGTCATTTTAACAGCTACTCAGGCTTTTGTGAGAACCCCAAACAGTTTTTAAGTTGCTCGATTCAGGATTTGAATATTCATTTTATCAGACACGCCCCCTTCCTATACAAACCCGTTGTAACTTCAAACAAAATTTTAACCATATTAGATTCACCTAATATGGTTCTTTTTTTCACTTGGCTCTCGAGGCAGAGCGGCCGCTTTGGAACGGGAAGGTTCCCTGTTCAATCCCGGGCTCTCCCAGAGTTGTGTGTCCTTGAGCAAGACGCCGAACCCCTAATCTTCCCCGATGAGCAGGTTGGTGCCTTGCATGGTTTCCTCCACCAGCGATTGATTGATGGCGGTGTATGAATCATTGTAAAGCGCCTTGGATAAAGTAATTGAAAAAACACGGCCCCCTCACGCATTAGAAGGCCAATATCAGTCACCAGAACCAAGGACGGGTGTTTTCAATGAATCCAACATGGTTAAAATGGAGTTTGAAGTTACAATGGGTTTGTATAGGAAAGGAATGAAAATCAAATATCTAAACACTGAATCAAGCAACTGAAAAATTGTCTGGGGTTCTCACAAAAGCCAGAGTAGACCTTAAAATGACCCCAAACATGTTTGAAAGTGAAATATCCCTTTAAACCCTTCGTCCAATATTACTATTGAAAGTAGCAAACCGACAGAGAAACAAAACCTTGAAACGTTTTATTTTAAATTTCCTCATTGCTCATTGTCATTCCTGTTTCAAGTCACTGTGATCCTCATTTGGTTCCTCTTTTTACACATAATTAATGAACAGCTCAACACATTGATGAGCCCTTATACTCTACAATGTTTAGCTTTTAAATATACAGAAAAAAATACCACATTCTAGAAATGTGAAAGTCAAAACTTTCATAAGTGCATGAATTATGATTAAAGGAAGTGACACGTGGATGGTGTTAAAAGCAAAGTTCACTTCATCTTTTTGTTTGTATGTGTGTTAGTCTTTGTGTGTGATTGCAAGGGGATGGTTTTGTCCAGGCATGGAAGCATTCCATGGATTCAGGATCGGAACATGTTTATGTCTGGCTACCGATCCTGATCTCATTACTCCTCTTTAATATCAAATCCTCCAGTAGATCATTTCAATAGATCAATACTGAAAGGGTATCGTGCAAAATTACAACTACTGCCTAATTTCTCCTTAGGCAAGCTCAACAGTCTCTGGAAATATGGCTGACTGGTATAGCCGTCGCTATATCCTACACAAAGTGAAATTAGCGTTACACTTGTGAATGAGACCTGACCTGAATATTCAGTGAATACTGTAAAACAATATCAAGTTGGCATGTGACAAATGGCTGTCCAGAGGGAAGTATCTTCCTGGGCAGTTAGGGGGTTTGCTGGATCCATGCTTTGCTACATGGGCGTGGCCTGGTGGTTGTTTTGGTCCGTGGCGGGGGGGCCCTGGTCCTGTGTGCCAGCAGCAGCAGCACCGCTGGGGGGGGCCGGTCTGTGGTAGAGCTCCTGCACGGTGCCCAGGGTCTCGGTCATGTCCTCTGGGTAGCGCGTCTGAAGCTCCTCGTTGGCAACGTAGTGGGTCTCGGTGAACTCGGAGAAGTAGCGGCCCACCTCCGGGTGGCCGATCTCCAGGGGGGCCGAGTGGGGCTCCAGGTTCTCTGTGAAGAGCAACCACAAGGCACAGGTGTGTGTCATATACTTTGTGTAAAGAAGTTCTGGCATGAATTGGTGTGAATGCTTAATCTATTCTCTGTCATTCGATGTGCCGGGCACAGACAGAACATAGCAGATCTACAAGCTCACAACGGGTCGTGGCGCATTGTGAGCTTATAGATTGGCTATTTTTGGCATGCGACACTGTCATGTGGAGAAGCATAAACTCAAGATGTATATGGAAAGACAGGAGAAGTGACCACTGCCCTTCTACCACAAATTAAAAAAATAGCAGTGAAGAAGCCTATTCGGTTCTTAAGTCTGACGTCATTTTGTAGTCCGACGTCACGTCCGGGTCCAAAAGGCACCAGCGCCGTCCACTCTTCATTGTAAACAAACATGTTGGAACCCATAAATCTTTTTACAATAACCTCCTTTTTCAGAAATGAACCATTGAGGGTAAATAAGGGTCTTAATGCTAATATCATAGACAGTAAAAAGTAGGCTAATATATATATTTATATTTGTATTTATTTATTATTATTATTAACATTATAATATATATTTTTTATATTTATTTATTAATATATATTTATATATAGATGTAAATAAAAAAACGATTTCCTCTTCTTTTTGTCGTTGCCAGGAAAGCGGTAGAATGACACTTTAGTCGTTATTTTAGTCTCAGATCTGTTAAAACAGCGAGGGACACAACACTTCGCATATTGGGAAAATACACACTGGGACCCGGAAGTTATTCTAGCGGGGCGCAACGTCACGTCTGAACAACCGAATAGTGTTAAGAATACTGTGTGTGTGTGTGTGTGTGTGTGTGTGTGTGTGTGTGTGTGTGTGTGTGTGTGTGTGTTCTCACCCTGTGCAGCGTAGCGACACGTGCCGTCCTGCACCAGGACGTTGTAGAAGGGCTGGTTGGCCCCACTGGACAGCTGCTGGACCCTCATGGTGGTGATCCACTCCTGGCTCATGGTGCACTTGGGGTCCCAGCCGTAGATCACACAGTTATAGCCCGACCTGATGGAGGGGGGGGGGGGGGGGGGCGCACAAAACATTTTCAGATGGGGGTCCGCGGCCAAACACATATCATTTTTCGGGGTCCTTGGCACAAAAACGTTTGAGAACCGCTGATGTAGAAGACATTTGTATAATCGGCACTCAGGTCCTAAATGGGTTAAAACAGGGGTTTTCAACTGATTATGAACCAGGGACCACCACCCTGACTAAGAATCAACCTGGGGACCACTGTTGTGTTGGGAGGGGGGATATGGGCGTGGTGTGGGGGAAAAAGCTTGAAATGAAATACTGACTGGTAAGGGCTTAAATTCAAGGTGAATTAAATCAAGCCCTCATTTCCTAATAACGATGACTCAACCAGGCAATCCGGTACAGTTTCCCTTGAGATTCCAACTCCCTTTTCTGTGGAAGTTCTTGACGTCCGACTTCCCAGTAACTGACAACATTGACGCGTCATTATACGTCACCAGGTCATTTAGTGCGCCGTTTCTCAACTAATGGTCGATACAAAATAAATAAATACCGTATACAAATCTTCACTTTCCTACATTACCAAATGCATGGTCAGGGACCACATGCAATACCTTCACGGACCACCAGTGGTCCACGGACCACCAGTTGAAAACCCCTGGGTTAACCCATTGAGACCTGAAGCCGATTCTACATGTCTCCTAAATCCCAACAGTTTTCTGAAAAACTTATGTTTCTATATCAGTGGTGCTCAATCTTTTTCATGTCAAGGACCCCCAAAATTATATGTATTTGGCCGCAGACCCCAGTCAAAATATCTTGTTCCAGGGACCCCCAGAAGCAAAGATTTGAGTTAAAAATGTTCGCTTTAAAAATATATATATTCAAAGATTTGCACACATTTTCACGATTTTTCAAAAATAGCAGATCTACAAGCTCGTAGCGCGGCACTCGGTGCCGCGCTATGAGCTTGTATATCTGCTATTTTTGAATAGCCCAAAGTGTAAAATAATGCTTTTTAGCTCAAATCTAAAAATGACACAGTTCCAGGTCTTAATGGGTTAAAAAGGTCCTATTATGGGAGTTGCGACCCACCTCTTGTGTTTCATGACGAGGCCCACAGAGTACTGCACCTCCCCGTGTTCTGGAGCGCTGCGCCTCTTGACTTCAGGCTCCACCGGGTGCCTCTTATGCTGGATGTGTTCCAGCGTGTGCTGCACCAGGTAGCCCACTGCCCCGTGCTGGGAGGGGTCCAGCGCCTGGATGTGCTGCAGAATGTCCAGCACCTGAGATAAGGGGTTGAATGAAAGATCAATAACAAAACATGTAGTGTTACAGTGTGGATTAACAATTATGATGGTTCACTCTGCAATTCAAATGCCTGCCACATGTAGTCTATCGACGGTGTGCTTAAGTTAGTTATTGATTAACTATTCACCTCTTACTTAAGATGTACAGTAGGCCCTGGTCACTCCACCGCACAACGGAGTTGGGGGTCAGAAATAGCAGATTCACAAGCTCACAACGTGTTTTGAGCTTGCAGATCAGTTATTTTCAACACGTGACTCCGTCGTACGGTACGACTAAGCATAAATCCCCTGTTAGAGTGTTACTGACTGCTATTAACTCACTCAGCAAAACAGGGACATTTTTACACACGAGAAAAGCTCATAAGAAGGAACGCCCTCCAATAAAGAGGCTGAAAGATAAAACCCGGGTTCTGTGTCTTGACCTTCTCTGGCCAGATGCCAAGGTGGAAGTAGAGGCGAGCCTGCAGCAGCAAGTACTGGACGTTGTCGGGATTGATGGTGAGGTAGAGGTCCAGCGAGTCCCTCAGCAGCTGGTAGGATTTCTCATTACCCTCTCTGCAAGGAGCCACACAACAACGCTCAAGTTAATGCAGATATGGAGGTATACTGCTGCCATGGCAGAAAAAGGAACAAAAGGATCAGTATGAAAGGTTATTTTCATGTTATGACATACAAACTTATCTTGTTATAACAATACACTTTACTATTCATCTTAGTTATTATGTGATAACTTATTGTTATAAAATAACGTGATAACAACATATTCTTATAACCGTATATAAAAGTTATCACATTATAAGTTAACAAGATGAATTTGAATCTATGTCATAACATGGAAATACCTTGTAATGACGTGACACTGATACTTGTATCTTTTTGCAACAATACGCTTCCATAACCCAACCAGAAAGTAAACTGATCCTATAATTTAAGCATCCATCAATACAACTATTCCAGTGTCTCTCTCTCCCTGGTCTGGAGCCCAGACTGGACTATTTCTCAACACTAGACTTAGCATGAGCCAACGTTGCATTCAATATAAATGAACCTTGAGGGTGCCCATTCCATTACAATGCATGCCCATTGCCCATCCTTTGAGACAAATAACCCACTACCTGTCCCAGTGTCCCTGAGATGGGAGAGATTCAGACACATTCATTATTTGGCCAGACACTCATCTATCGATCCACTCCCCAGTCCACACCTGCTCACCCCTCCTCTTACCAGCCGTTCATATACACCAAGTGGCCGTGTTTACAATTTTAATGTAGACCCTTACCAGTGCTGTAGAGTAACTAAGTACATTTACTCAAGTACTGTACTTTTTTACTTCAGTATTTACAATTTAATACTTTTAGTTCTACCCCACTACATCTCAGAGGAAAATACTGTACTTTTACTACAATTATATGAAAACTTTAGTTACTTATTGTTATTATTATTATTATTACAAAACACACCAACCACTTCAGCCCTATATATATTTCGGCCATTTGAAAATAGCAGATTGATAGCATTGTGAGCTTGTAGATCGGCTATTTTCAAAAGATTTGTTATACATTTTGAACTGGGAGATTGGGAGATTCTGCACAATGAGTACTCTTACTTTTGGTACTTTAAGTATATTTTGATGCCGATACTTTTGTACTTTCACTCTACATTTTGAATACGGGACTTCTACTCGCAATAGAAGTATATCTACAAGTACATCGCAGTATTGATACTTTTACTTTTAAGTAAAACATGCGAGTACTTCTTCCATCACTGACCCCTTACCCTCTCTTTCCAATGTTCAGCAGGTTTCCAACCATCCTGAGCAGCACCTCTGTGGTGCTAATGGCACTGTAGTAGTCTGCTGTCACCTGGTGGCCGATGAGATACTCGCACTCCTTAGCTGTCAGCTGCTTGCCTTTACCAAAGGCGTCGATGTAGACAAAGTCATAGATGTCTACGCTGCTGGAGGGAGGACATTTGGTCAATGCAACATTTAAACAGACAAGTCATTCATAGAACCTCATGCATTGTGTGACTGATTCACAAGAATGGCCTCGAGCTCGTGGTTACTGGACTGTAGGCGAGCGGCCAAAATTAAATTGAATCAGGGATCAAGAAGGTTCAAGGCCAGTTAGAAAAGGCTAAACTATAATAACCTTGTTTCTGTTTATTTTTAAAGCAGTTTTGTTAGTTTCGTTTATTTATTTATTTTTAAATGCTTACTATCCACTCCAAATACTTGGCTTATGTATGAAATAAATTGCCTATGAAATAAAATGACAAAGACAAAAACTAAGGACAGTTTCTCAATGGTTTTAGTTTGCTTTAGTTAGTTTTGCAAGCTCACAAACACAGTTTCAGTTAGTTATCTTTTTCTTTTTGTAAAGCCGAATTTTTATTTAATTTAACTAAAATGTGTGGGTAATTAGGATTGTAGTAGCATAGCTAACCCATAGAAAATAAGTCCGTTTTGAAGGATTAAAAAACCCCAGACATTATAGTCATTGGTTGAATGCTATTGACTGGACAGGTGGCTCTGTACTTCACCACCCCACCACCACCTGCTCATGGGCCACGAGGGGAGAGAGGTTAAGGACATACCCTGCTGGTTTCTGGCACCAGCGTAGAAGGAAATGATTGGGGAAGTTCACGGGCTCCAGCTGAACGCCCAACTTCCTGGCCAGCGTCATGTAGAGAACAGAGAGGCTTATGGGAATGCCCGTATGGCGTAGTAGCACCTGGAGGGAAACGCAAGTGTCATTTTATGTAAGTGAATCGAGACAATTAGTGTAAAATGTGTGATGCCTATGAAAAGAAGTCCTGGAGAATGATATCTGAAAATCATATACCTGGTGGATGTAGGAGTTCAAAGGGTTGTAATAGTCAAACTCATTGCCCTTGTATTGCAGCTGCTCGTAGAGGACACAATTGAGGGCGCTGACCACTTGCCTCTGGAGCTCAAAGTCCTCCACGACGAAGCAGTCACCTGGATTACAGATCAGATGAGAACATTTCATGAGAACATTAGCTGAATGGTAATGCATAATTCATGATGTGTGACTTCAAAAAATGTCATATTTCTATTTGAGGCAAGTGTTGACATGTCTCGATAAATAACATGACACTACGCGTCTCATGTTATGTTCTGAGATTTGAGCATTCATACTGTCCTGAGATTTGAGAATTCATACTGTCCTGAGATTTGAGCATTCATACTGTCCGCGACTCGCCGAAGTCAGCACCACTGAATACATTTAAATCGATTATACAAAAATTATCGATTTCAATAAAATAATCGATTTTGGGGAATTTGGGAATGTTATTATAGGCAAGAGGTTTCATAGTCATACATTAAAACAAAATACCTAATCTATAATCTGCGAGCTTGTAGATCGACTATTTTGCTATTTCTGTGTGACCCGTTGTAGGTATAAAATAGCAAAAGGGGCATAAATCAGACTAATCGATTCAGTTGAAAAAGTGATCAACAGAAGGATCTATAATAAAATAATCAATAGTTGCAGCTCTACGTTTGACTGTTTTAATCATAAAAAGGCACTTGAGAGAGAAGCCTGGGCTATGGCCGTTCAAATGCCCAGGCCACTTCTAATGCACTTTGAGAACATAGCCTGGAGCATAACCTGGACTTTTCTCCATGAGTATAACTACAGTCCTCTCAGTACAGGGTTGTGTACTAGCATGGAATGGCCTTCCTCTGCGTATAAGGGATTGTGCTACATTTCCATCTTTTAAATTCAATCTGAAAAGATGGTTGCTTGAAAACCAAAGCTGCAACCATTTGTGATCTTGTTTTAGGTTTATTTTTATGTGTTCCCTATGTAATGTTATGTAAATGTATTCCACTGTTTGTCTGTCTGTTTTCGGATTTTATGTTTTCTGTGAGGACTGCGGATGAAAACTAGCATCTTTGCTAAATCCGGTGTATTTACGTCCATGTGACGTCCATTAATATGCATTGTCCTGTCCAAATAAACAAATCAAGTTAAAGTAAAAGTCGAAGGCTCACCTTGAGCGATCCTCAGACTGGGGTGGGAAGGATTCTTGATTCTCAGCATCTTCTTCACCTTATCTGTGATCTCCTCCAGCTGGGATGATATGCTGTCTACGGTGACATCTGCCAAGGGGTTACAATACTGGTCCACCAGCACAGCACCTAGGACAGCGAGGAGACCAATACTGAATATGGTTCAGACACAGCTTTTACTTTACATGGCATATAAACTTTAGAGCCTGACCTATAATATATCGGTTTGGCTGATTTATCAGCCATTGTTTCACTTCTTTTTCACTTGCAGATTTTCTATTTTTGAACACCTTTGAATAGGACTTGTAAGATTGTTTCTTTTTCTTTTCTTTTTACAAAATATCGGTTGAAACATCAGTACTCAGTCGTCTAGAACTGTCCAAAATCAGGATTGGACCCAAAAATATGGCATTGGTTGGGCTATATAAACCTTAGTTTAGTTTCAGATTTTAAATTACTTTGCGATTACATAAAGTGTAACATGCAAAGAAACTGAACATTTAGTGGTTTTACATAATACCTGGCTGCTCTGTAATAACACCAATACTTTGCCCAAAGATTTCCACCAAAATGTGCAGATGTATACAGGTTTTCTAAACATCTAAATAGTAAATAAATGATTGACTCCTTTCCCGCTGCCAGTAGACAAGTATGCCTTTCTGTTTTTCCACCCTGGCGTTTCTCGTTCGATGTTGTGAACGCATCAGATCATATGGGAATAAAATTACAGCTATATCCACTAATTATGATGTTCTTTCACCAGAAATGAGTATGAGCTTCATGGACATGCATTCATGAAATGCCTGCAAGTAGTGCTTGCTTTCTCTCACCGTCACTCTCTGCCTCACTATCGTTCTCAGTCTCTCTGACCAGAGCCGGTATGCAACTACAACTACCCAAACTGATGACAATAATTGTTTTGGGATTGCTTGCAATTATCAAGAGGCACGGGGTTGGAGGGGAATAATAAAAGGTTCTGAAAGATTTAATTAAAAAGATTACAGTAGTAATCTTTACTCGCACACTGTCCTCGTGAATAATTTTTTCTGGTTCGCACGCAAATGCGAGTGAAATACTCGCACTGATGAATGAGAGTGAAACAAGAGACTGGATCGCCAGGCTTACTCACACTCGCACTGTAACATTAGAGCCAAGGAAAAACTCTCTCATAGAATCGTGCTGGAAAAAGGGACAAAAATGAGCGTGTCTACCTGGGAGTCATGTTTCCATCACAGCTATTCGGAGCTGGAGCAAATAAATACCTGTGCCTACTCCAGTCATTTATCCCGGGAATGAATGCTGATTATAACCTTTCGCACTAATGACAAAAGACAAATGTTAGTGAAGGTTGGTGGGTTTTTTGTCCTGTGGGAAAGGGACTTATTTTAGTAGTGTCTATAGGAGGTTGGTTTAGCACTGTGTGTTCTGTGGATCAGTTCCCCTACCTGGGTAGTCACCTCTCCTCAAGGGCAGACATTGACAGTGAAGTACACCATCGCATCTGCTATGCCAGTGGGGCTTTTGCAAAGCTTTGTAGAAGGGTCTTTGAAAACTCTTGACTTGCTGGCAAAGACCAAGCTGCTGGTCTACAAGGCAGTGAGTTATCCTGCCCACGCTCCTATATGGTGCAGAGAAATGGACCACCTACACTGTGCAGTAGACACATAAGAGCCCTGGAGTCCTACCACCAGAGGTGCCTGCTTAAAATCCTGCACATCACTTTAGATGATTATCAGTTTTTTGTCATCTATTTTAAGCGTTAAACACATCTTGTTGCAACGTATTTTCATGTAACGCTAAAGCAGAAAATTGCTATTGAGACTACTGTTACTAGGCATTATGGTCAATGGAAAAAACACCAAACAGGTTAAAGCAACATTCTGAGACCTTGCACTCTTCATAAACAAAACTGGTTTGAACACAACTGGTTAGATGGTAGAAAACATTTGTTAGTAAGTAAGCCAGTCGGAGAGGCTTATTGTCGGTACAGGCCGAGAATGAGGGTGTCTATCCCCTTTTGAGGTGGAGCGCAACACCTACCATCAGCTCCCAGTACTTACCACACGCGGCTTACCCAAGCTGTGCTATTCACACGCCGAGTTGGTGGTGCCCGGGATCAAACCCAGAACCTTGCGGTCCAAAGGCGGTTGCTCTACCGACTGAGCTACCCAGACACACCCCATACCCTACACCAGCATTATGAAATCATAGTCCATGTGTGTAGTAGTACCTTCTAGAGCTGCCTGCTGTTCTGAAGGCTGTTCCAAAAATGTCTTCAAACTCCTCAGGATGTTCTGTTGTCTCAGGAAGTAAAGGATCTTCTTCGCATAGTACTTCAATGTCAAGCTTTTTCTAAAGAGCAGTACAAAGTAATAAATATAATGACACAGTTATACATATACTCATATCATGTTAAGTACAGTATGAACTGTGGATACACAGTAAAATTCCAAAGAGGTTACAACTTGAACTAAATGGACACTTAAGGGTCCATTTGTACACTCTTATGAGATTAATGAACACAAAGGATTTTACTGCGGCTACAGCACGGCTCTCACCTTTTGTCTGTGTTGAGTATGAAAAGGAGCTCATCTTCACAGAAGTGCTCCGGTGCGCCGAGTGACTCAATCTCTGCAAAGCTGTCTCCCAGCACCTGACCGACGCAAGGCTGTGTCACAGATCTCGGGGTTAGTTTGAAAACTTGCAAACTCAAATACTCTGATGCACACACAAAAACAAAACACTCATATATCAGGCAATTCAGTTCACAGAACCAAATGACATTCTAATCTAACATTAGCTACTGTAGAAGAACTATGCCTGCAGCAAATATTACCGCAGGACAGAGTTTGCAATAAACATCAAGCAGGCTTAAGTTGGTTTCATTGATCTCCATTGCTAGAGTAGACTACTTTTTTAAATTTTCTTTCTGCCTCATTTGGCCAGTGGCACACCACTGACACAAAAATGGGGTCACATTCGTTCTACTGCTATGCCACCAGAATGTGGAATGCCCTACCAACAGACATCAAAAAGTGTGACTCTTTAGCCCCCTTCAAAAACCGCCATAAAAGAGCACCTGTCTGCAAATGGTAACTTGTCTGATTAACGTCTAACTTTAACACCAGAAATGACCCCCCCACGCCCAACTGTTTACAGTACATATATGTTTTATTGCTACTAGTGTTGATGTCTAGGATATATTATTGTATGTCTTTACATCTATGAATTTAATACACAGGACAACCATTGAAATAAACCCTCAGGGCTTTTTGTTTTATCCTTTTAGCACCATTGTATAATCCTTACCACTGTACTATTTGCAAACTGTTAATAAAGTATTCAATCAATCAAAAACTGACAATCTATTAATAGCCTACTTTTTAAATTACCATAGGGCAGGCTTCAATTCTAATCCAACATAGTGAGAGTGGTAAAAATAAGGTTGAGCTTAGAGGGGTTACTTACAACCTCTGTGAAGAATCTCTTGGAGATTGATTCTACCGTCCTTCGGATCTGTAAACCAACGACATGTCGCGTTCGGTATTCTCTGAGCCAGTCACAAGACTCATTCTGACGATAATACTTCTGTAATCTTGGCCATCTGTTGAGAACAATTAATGCCATGGTTCAAATACAGTTTAAAAACATCGGGAGCAATACCACCAGACTCAAGAACAGTTTCTATCAAGCAGCAATTAGACTGCTGAAGTCTTAAGAGCTAAGCCTGTGGCCACTGCACAGACTGAACTGAACTGTGTTTTTAATGCAGACTGAACTGATCTGTGTTTTAAATGGACTCTCCTTTACATACTCTTAAATTATTATGCACATTAGACACTTTGTTGTGCACTTTATTCTACTTATATGCTTATTCTCTATCTATTTTTAACTGCATTGATGGGCCAGCCTGCACAATTACGAATTTCTCCCATGTTACTTGTAAGGTGATTTGACAAAAGTTTGATTCTGAGAAGCTGTTCAACTTTTGCGAATACTTCCTAATACTGGCATCATTTAAAAACAATACATGTTTAGTTTATATTACTAAAGTTTAGCATACATTCTTAAACGTATCCATATGATTGCTCAGATCATAAAAACACAAAATCAGCTGAGAGTAGTGACAAGTTCTGACAACCAAGCAGTACAGCAGGTAATTGCCTCCCTTCTCTCTGTAAAGACAAAAGCATTGCAATCTGCTGGATAATAACTTCTCAAAGGTGGGTTTGTGGGAAGAAGAACTGCATTCTTTTGTATTGCACATGAAACATCCAAGGTCACATGAACAAAAACACTCTCAAGATTTCTACTGTGGAGTGTCTTAAATTGACTGCAGTGCATAGTAATGCCTGTCTGTGGCCTGATGATGTTAAATTACATCAGCAGAATCTGTCAACAGTTTGACAGCTCCTGTGGAATTTGCAGCAAAAGAAAAAAAACTACCCTTTTTAACCCAACTGAGAATCATTTTGGACATCTAAAAGTAGCCTGCCAACAATGGTGGAAAGTAACTAAGTGCATGTACGTAAGCACAATTGGGAGGTATATGTACTTTACTTGAGTATTTCTAATTTCCAATACTGAGCACTTTTACTTTTGATACTTTATGTCCATTTTGAAACCAATACGTTAGTACTTTTACTCAAGTACATTTTGAATTCCAGACTTTTACTTGTAACAGAGTATTTTTTACATTGCAGCATTGGTGCGTACAGCACGAGTAGAGTACAGCAAATGGGGAGTACTTTTCCCACCACTGCTCAAACTGACTGCATAGTAAAGCCTGCCTGTGGCCTGGTGGACATGATGTTAAATTACATCAGCAGAATGTCCAACGGTTTGACAGCTCCCAGTGGAATCTGCAGCAAAAGAAAACCCCATTTTAAACCCAACTGAGAATCTTTTTTTTTGTTTTCTTTCTAAAAGTAGCCTAACCAAATAATAATCAGATCAGGAAAACGTGTCTATACCACCCAGAGAGAGAGATCTAAATAATAAAATCACCACCTGAGTTTGTACTGGTGTCCCCAGACCTTCCCTCTGCCGTGACACACGTCATGGAGCCTCTTGCAGCTGCAGGAGACATTACAGATGTCGTCGTGCTGGAGGACCGGGGAGCAGAGGATGTGTTCCAGCAGCTCCGCCGGCAGGGAGGTCAGCTTCTTGGCGTTGTTCTGGGGCTCGGAGACGGTGGTACCGTTGACGCTCTGTGACGAGAGCCGCTCTCTGGCTCCCTGCGTCGCCATCTTTACTGTTTACCCCAGTTCTTATTACATCATTGCTCCGGCCCGGCCCCTTTATGGCGCAGGGGGCGGGGCTTAGGGCGGGGACAGGAGCCCCCGATTCCCTCCCCTTCCGGTGGATTGTAATAATAATAATAATAATAATAATAATAATAATAATACAAATAAAACTATCTTAATATAAAAATCCAATCATAAAATATAATTGAACATCAAAGCTTATGAATCTCACTGAAAATAAATAAACATGAAAAACAAAACACTGAATTTAATCTAATTAAATATTTAAACTAATTAGTCTAGACTCTAGCATGAAGTTAAAAACAGAGATTCAATATATTATTAATGATTCAGTGCATCTTCCAATAGGGCGGGGCCTATAATATCGGCTTTGACGCGCCTCATGAGTGTAAACTAAATAATCATCATTAAATGGGTCGCCTGGGTAACGCGACTTTTAAACCTCGCGGCACACCGTAACCATGGCAACGTCCACACACAGATCGGAGGTCTTGTGTGCAACGTCAGAGGACTCCTGACGTTGCACACAAGACCTCCGATCTGCGTGTGGACGTTGCCATGGTTACGGTGTGCCGCGAGGTTTAAAAGTTGCGTTACCTGACTCAGGAGGTTGCCTCTATTGACCAATCAGAATCGGCCACGTCAGAGCCAGGCGATGTATAAATGCTCAGAGAGAGTCTGCATTAGCCCTACACTTTGAACTCAGTCTGATCCTACCGTCTGTAGACAACAGTCCAATAGAGAGAGAGAGAGAGAGAGATAAAGAGTCATGACAGAGTACATGGACTTGGTTAATATGCTGCAGCAGCAGAGGTCAGAGACAGAGCATGAGACCCAGAAGAAGAAACCACGCCTGTCCCGCCTCCGATCGCTGTTTGGGAGGCGCCACCGGCACCGCGGTGATGACATCATCACCATCAAGGCATGTCCTCACTGTGCAGCCATCATCTTCAAGGACAACGTCAACGGCATCAGGATCCACACCAACGTGAAGGTGGTGGAGGACGTCCAACCCTCCAATATCATCAGGACGGAGGAGGACAACGATATCTTGTACCCACACCTTAACGGCGTGGTGACTTGCGCCGCCTGCAGCCGTGAGTTCCCCTGGACCACACCCTCTGGCAAGGAGCAGCCACGGAGCAGAAAGGAGAAGGTTCTGTTGTTTCTGGGGAGGCTGGGGCTCAGCGGCAAGAAGAAACCACCGAGCAGTGAGAAGAAGGAGAAAGGGGTGCCTTTGCTCATTGTGGTTCCGCTTCTAAGCCTTTGGGCAATATCTCTTCAAGCCAGACTGCACTCCACATTATCACCTGTGGAGTGGATACATTATTTTTATTTAACCCGTTGTGACGATCTGTGACGACGATTATCGTGGGTTGTGCACTTATTTTTTACCTCATACATTTTAAAAACTTGTGAAATGGGACATTCTGCATGTGTTGACCAACCCCGGACACATTTTGGAGGTCATTTCAATTAAAGTAGTAGAAGAACCATGGAGCAGTGAGGAGGAGAAGGAGGAGTTTCTGTTTTGGTTCATTTTGTCGCTTGTGGTAATACCGCTTGCGCTAATATCACCTGCGGGGGGCGATCATCATCCTTGTGGGTGGAATGGTGGCCGTGTGTATCGCTGAGAAGCTGAGGGAGTGAGTGATGGACAGGCACACTGTGACTCTGACAGCGGGTACTGCAGGTACTGGGAGGGGCACACATTTCTAATGGACAAGTTCCCAATGGGCATTGGGCCCAGAGTTTAAAAAATGCAAAATAAATGTACTTTTTGTTACATGTACAGAATATTACGACACTTTACCTTTGTAGATCTGCTATTTATGTTTTAAATTTGTACTTTTGTTAAATGTATTACGACACTCAAAACTCTGGTTCAAGATCTTGTAATGTGAAATGTGAATAAATGTAAAAATGTGAAATGACTGTGTTATGCCTTCTTATTGACTACTAGTGTATATTGTTTTGGGGAGGGGAGGAGGGTCCTTGAGGAGATTGTTCTAAATATGCTAGTGGGTCTCCAGAGCTGAACAAAGGTTGAGAAGCTCTGATCTACAAGACCACAAGGGAATGTAATAATAATACTACTACTAATAATAATAATACAATCTTAATATACAAATCCAATCTTAAAATATAATTTAACATCAATAGCTTACATAACATGAAAAACAAAACAACGAATTTAATCTAATTAAATATTCCAACTATTTAGTCTAGTATAAAGTTAAAAGCAGAGATTCAATGTATTATTCATGTATTCAGTACTCTGTTACAAGTAAAAGGCCTGTGTTCAAAATGTTACTTGAGTAAAAGTACAAAAGTATTGGCATCAAAATATACTTAAAGTACTAAAATGTTTGAAAATAGCAGATCTACAAGCTCACAGAGCTTGTAGATCTGCTATTTTCAAATAGCCTATGTATAAAATAGGGCTAAAGTGTTAAATGTGTGTTTTTATTATATAATCATTTATATCTCACTAGTAATGTTTTCAAATAATTGTAGTGGAGCAAAAGTACAATATTTGCCTCTGAGATGTAGTGGAGTAGATGTAAAAGTACTGAAAATTGGAAATTCTCCAGTAAAGTGCAAATACCCCAACATTTTACTTAAGTAAATGTACTTACTTTACACCACTGGTAAACGGTGGAAACTTTCACTTTATCCTCATTCCTCACACACTGTGGGACAAAACCTGACATCATCATAATAATAATAATAATAATAAAATAACAATAATTCCCTCTCCCTCTCCCCCTCTCTCTCTATGTATATACGGTATATACAGAATATTGTGTGTGTGTGTGTGTGTGTGTGTGTGTGTGTGTGTGTGTGTGTGTGTGTGTGTGTGTGTGTATACACACACACACACACACACACACATATATATATATATATATATATATATAACTATGCACAAAGTACCTTCAAGCACCAAGTGTGCTATGACTGACTAATACATAATTTTTCAATTTGTCTTACTAATGTTGCTATTTAGTTTTTTTATTGTCTGTCTATTATTGTTGTTATTGCTGCTACATTGTTGGGGAACCAAAACCATATGATTTTACTCTTGTGTATAGCTACTTGTATTTTTACTTTTTTGTCCGAGTTTGATCCACAGTTTTCCACACACCATGCAAATGGAGACAAATACATAGACAGATGGATCATAGACAGAAAATAGCACATCAAATGTTTTCATCATAGAGAAAGTCAGACAGGACAGACAGTATAGGTCAGTCTGCTGTTCAGAAGTCCAACCACTCTTTCATGTACATACAGTTGGCTGGAGAGATCTCACCTCCCGCGTGACAGTCATCAAACACCGGACAGTGTCCACAGGGGGCTTTGACCAGTCCAGTGGGCTGGATGATGGGGTTCACGCCTCGGTACAGCTTCATCTGTCCGTCTACGCTGCCCTCTGTCCCCTCCTTGACAGCGACGATGGTCATGTCCACCTTCCCATCATAGATCAGCATGTTCAGAATGGTCTCTATGTCCTCCATGGACAGGTCCACCTTGCTGATGCCCAGTTCACTTATGTATTTCCAAACTTCGTGTGGCATGGCGTAGGAGCTGTTCCTCTGAACCATGGGACTCTGTTTGCTGTCCCTCGCTGCCTCAACCTTGCTCTGCAGGAACTTACAACACTGCTTGTTGAGGACATCCACAAAGACCTGGTCAATGTACAAGTCTGCTCTGGTCACAGAACGATCCGGCTGTAGGTTGTATAACATGTACACCTTGGCAGACGCAGCCCCCGAT
The DNA here is from genome assembly GCF_963280865.1 of Gymnoscopelus braueri. Taxonomy (NCBI): domain Eukaryota; kingdom Metazoa; phylum Chordata; class Actinopteri; order Myctophiformes; family Myctophidae; genus Gymnoscopelus; species Gymnoscopelus braueri. The sequence goes on along the minus strand of NC_137608.1, from coordinate 43,435,808 downwards.
TTGACAGCTTTAATGAGTTCCTTGCTCTCCAGGTTCTTGAGTATCTTGTTTACCTCGGTCAGAGGGAGGTGGCTCTTAAAGTGTATGTCCCTGCTCTTGATGCCTTTGTTTCCTGTGTCCCCGATGACCTGGTAAACCAATTTCTCCTGGATGTCTGTGCCTTTCAGCTTACTGGCTGTCTGCGTGTCCGTCATGACAAAAATGGGGTAAGTGCTCTTTTTTGACTTGTGCATTTCCAGCTGCCCCAGTTTCACCAGTCTGTTGAGGACCATGGCTCTCTGCTGGGGCAGCAGGTGAGGCATGTCATTCCGAAGCACCTGGTCTGTGAGGCCATGAGGGAACTGCTGGCATAGAGCCTGTATCCTGCATTCTATCTCCTCAATATCAGAGTCATTCAACTCCTTCTTGACTTTGACCTCTGCCATGTATTATATGAGTTAAGTCTCACCTGGGTCCTAAAAAGCTGTTTAATGGTGGATATTCAGGTTGGGGGCAGTCACTTATTGTTCATAGCTTGCAGCTGTTGTGACGGCTTAATAGCATTTCCTTCATCAATGGTGTTCAATGGCTGAAGGTTTTCATACTAAATACGAATGTAACAGTTGCAGAGTTGCTACAGTTAGCAGGCTACAGATCTGACTCATCATGACTTATTGATGACATATGCCCATATAAGGAGCTTTGATCAAATAATTATATGAAGGTCCATGTCAGCAATGCCCAAGTATGGAGTAAATTGCAGGCCAGTCTATGATGTCAGGACTATGACATCATATCGATGACATCAAGGATATGGGCATAAAAGGGACTACATACTGACAGGCAGAAACACAGATTTGTGGATCACACCTGGTCTTCAACCTCCCGAAACATTCAAGTCTCTCCTCTTTTGTGTTCCCTTCAATCAATCGATTCCGGTTGCTGCTCGCTCCCAGTACAATAAACACTGGTGTTGGCCTACAAGGCAACCAAAGGCATGGCACCACTGGACCTTCAGGACATGATCCAACCCCACAACCCATTCCCACCTCTCACTTAGATCAGCTAACACAGGAATTCTGTGAGTCTTTCTAAAACACCCTGTACAACATTCCACTTCTGACCTGCTCTCCTTCCTATTGCCCAAACTGTGGTATAAACTCCCCCTTGCAGACAAAACTGCACTCACGTCCAATTTTCCATTGCTCTTCAGACTCCACCTCACCCCCTAGCGCTCCTCACTCCTTATAGCCTACCCCTTTTTGTGGCATCACAGGCTGGCCACATTAAGTCAGAGCGCCACATGTAGCCACGGATCCCGACCTTAACGATTACATTTTTGGACCGACTCCTGTCTTTACTCTACATTGGCCATGTAGCCTATATTCATTCATACAGGCCTACTCACTGATGATAGGCTGTACATTTATACTTACTATTTATTGATGGACTGTTTCATTCAGAGACCCAGTGACCCTTTATATTATACATGATTCTTGTAATTATCTTGGTTTGGCTGTTGCTGTTAATTACACCTGACTCGCTCGTTCTTGATTGTCTGATTATTAGCCGGTTTATACCTAGTATTGTACCTTGCTAAAATAATGGCATATGTCATTTTTGAAGTTTTTCAGAAAACAGACACAACTGAACCAAAACAAACGATATGATATTTCTTAATCATTTCACCCAAAACGTTTGTAGCAATATATGACGCTGTCTGTCAGTTATGTAACATAAGAAGATTAAATGACTTAGACTAATTTGTGTTTTGGCCAAATTATTAATGGAGTAATGATTGTTTTGCCTAAGTCACTTGTCTTTGTGACTTAGGCCATAAAATGGCCTATAGGTCACGCTCTTGAGATAGGCCATTACCATTATACTACTAGAGAAGGAACAGCATGATCCTTTTCAATAAGGATATAGGTGATTTTACCAGAGGTGGCCAGTGTCATGAAGAGCTGATTCAGGCAAAAATTGAATTTTCAAAAAATGACATAGGCCATTATTTTAGCAAGGTGAGGAATACTCACACAAAATTGATGTGAATAGGATAAACGTTGTGAGTTTAGTGCCCCCATGTGGCCAATTGAGACCATATCTCATGAGGCCCGTATTTGATGCATTTATGATCAGTGTGCAACATTTTAAGTCTATTTTCCATTTGATGGGACATTGAGAAAATGTACAATGGAGACTAACAAAAAACGCGTAAAAAGTGTTTTACTTAAGTACGCATACTGTTATAATACATTTCACATTGTAAGAGTATAAAGTTTGTCCAACATCGATTAGGATTCATGGAATGCAAAATTAAATGAATAATCAATCTGGTCCCAAACATGGCTCATACATATGCATACACATTTATACATAAACAGATGATTTGATATTTATCCATCCGTTTGATTTTTTATACAAATCTGTTTGATTGTGGTTTACCGCTGCTCAAACCAGGGGGAGTGAGAGTTAACCAGTTAAACCCTAGGGGTCTGTCCTTTTAGGTTTACGTCTTTCCCACTCTATTCCCCCCCTCTACGCCAAACCTCAACATGATGCGTTGTGAGCTCGTAGATGTGCTATTTTCGCAGAATGTTCACCTATTGTGACGTACCCATACGAGGGATGCTGGGGTTCAAGTGGTTATCATTTTATTCCCTCTTATGACATCCACTATCCCTGTTCAGGTTTCTGGATTGAAACTTCAAAAGACTGTCACAAGCACGTGTCAGCTGTCTTGACCTTTGGAGAGGTGGGTTCAGTGGCGGTGTCAGGCTGAGCCTCTCGACAGAAGAACACAGCAGGGTTTTTACAGGCCCACATCGCCACCTCCCCTCCCCTGCCTCCGTTTCCAGGACTTGAACTTGACAGCTGGCTGTTGTTCACTCCAACTCGACTTATGTAGCGGTCCCTGATTCGGTCTGCTCGGTTTGGCCGAGTCTCCCGGTTTTGGGTTTGATTGGATAAGTATGAAGCAATATTCCTTGTTCGATAGCCCTCTTCCCGGCTGCGTCCCAGCAACATGGATATGTTGGGGTTCCTCAGGGCGTAGATTAAAGGGTTAATTGCGCCATTTGCCCAGGCAAGCCAGATAGCCACTGTGTCCATAGTGGGGTTGAATGTGTAGTTCCCCATTGCTGTAACTAACCCCATTAAACAATATGGCCCCCAGCACAAGATAATGAATACAATCATAATTAGTACAGTGGTAGCTGTTCGCATTTCACTGTAGAATCGTAGTAAGTAGGCATACGTGGTCACAGGTCTGACACGGATTTCAGAAAGCCGAACTGTCTTACAGATGTTATAATGACAGAAGCACATGAGGGAGAAGGGTAATAGATAACATATGGATATGAGAGAGATACTATAAGCTGTCCCCATTCGGGACATCCCGGAGTGAAATACATACATGCAGTGGTAGAAACCCTGCTTATGGACCTCTTTAGGGGTTCGGACAAACAGATACCAAGGCAAAGAGAAAATAACAGCAGTTAACCAAACAGCTGCCAGTAATTGAACTGCTCTCTGGCGCCCAATTTTTGCCTGTGGCTGCCTTACTATGGCATAGTATCTGTCGAAGGAGATGAGGGTCATGGTCAGGGTGGAGATAATGCCAAAACACATGTTGAAGAATCCATTGGCTATGCAGAAACGATCGCCAAACATCCAAATGCCGTCTTTACTGAAGAGCATGAGGAAGGAGAAGGGCAGACACAGGACGGCAGAAAGGAAGTCTGACAGAGACAGCGACATGATGAAGGCATTGGTCACTGTTCTCAGCTGTCTGTGTTTGATGATGACGATGACAACCGCCGAGTTGCCGAGGCTAGACAGGAGGAAAATGGAGAGGAGGACAATCGCCTGGGCTGCCACTGTGACTCCATGTAGGACAGAGTTCCTCTTCACAGAACTCAGCACAGAAGGATGGTAGGACTGGTGGATTTGTTCTAGATCATCACCTTCTCTGAACCCTGTGAAGTTTCCAATCACCATGGCCTCTGTGGTTGTGGTCGTTAAGCTGGTCGCTATAGAAACCACCCTAGGAACAAAAAAATCACGGTCAAAAAAGAAGTGTATCTTGTGCGTAGTACGAATTCGAATAGATTAGTGCAATACTCCAAATATGACAATTATTATGTACAACGGCTGACCACCAGACATAACACAAAACATCACTTCATATAACAATACATATACAAATGGTTTGATTTGGTTGAGGGATAAAATTGAGAGAAAGTGCCAGAAGCTGTTTGAAAATTATGGATCATTTCTGCACCGTGACCACGCTGTTTCTACTCAATACTTTATATTTGCACTGAAAGAACTTATTCCATATTCACTGAAAAACTAAAAGCACAACAGGAATATTGGTGAGGTGGTCAGAGAGTAGGCTACAGTTGTACACAAATTTAAAAAGAACAAATCAGTGTATAGCCATAAACTGTTCATATGAAAACACATGACCAAACTCGCCAAAAGGTTTGACACTAGTACTTCGGTGCTATTTGGGAAAGAAACAGCCACTCGAGACTGTCACTGTGCTACTCCTTACAACCAGTATGGTTTGAATCGGCTGACATTTGCTATCCTTAGAGCCGCAATCTCACTAGTGGGGCAAAACATTAAGGAGGGAAAAGGAATATTTAAAATTATTATTAGTGCCAAAAAGTCACTCAGTAGTCCTGCAATCTGCCTATTATAATATGGTGGGGCATTTATGCTGTGGCCTGGAGGGACGGTTGCTCTGCAATTAGTGCACTGCCTGGGTGCATGTCTCGTGTCTGCAATAGGCTAGTTCTGCTCCACAGCATGGCGGGACTTTGTTCCATAGCCTATTCTCTTCTGTAGCCTGTCGGCTACGGAACAAAGGTGATGCTGATTGGTCCAGTAGTAGGCAAGACAGGCACACACACACAGACATCTCCTGGCAGAGGTAACGAAGTGGGAAGTGTGAAAGGGAAGGAGAAATGTGGTTATATTAACCCATTAAGACCTGAGGCAATTCTTTTTTTTAAAAAAAATCATTTTTTTTTTCAAAAAATAGCAGATCTACAAGCTCATAGCGCGGCACTCGGTGCCGCGCTATGAGCTTGTATATCTGCTATTTTTGAATAGCCAAAGAGATCTAAAGTGACACAGATGCGTTCCAGGTCTTAATGCGATAAGGAATTACCTTGAAATGCCTAGTTCATTTATGAAGTTTGCAGCAGATGTCTCGGTGGTGTAGTTCCCGACACTGCTGCCCGTCTGGGCCTCGCTTCCAGGTGAATCCATTAATGGGGGACCAAATAAGACGAGAGGAAGTCCATCCCTTGTAAAGGATTATCAGTGTTACATGTCATTGTCCATTGTCAACATCGGTCACATAGTTTACATAAACCTCGAACATTTTCCCCCAAATGTATTTATTTTTGGAGATGTTGTAATTGTATATGTTTTATCCATATTCAATAACAGAATGTATCTAATTATTTTGTCAATGTCAGCTAAAATTCACTATATTAAAAGCTAAAAAGAAAAATAATTGAGATAAAATTGCAGCACTTTTAAGGAACTATTTGTCAAGGCCATGGGTCTTCAACAGGTGGTCCGGGACCCCTAGAGGAGTCCTAAGATTTAATAAAAAAATTCCTAACACACCAAATGTTTGTGTCACAGGAATTTATTTTTCTTTCAAAAAAATTTAATGTCTGAAAATACACATTAACATGAATCCAACATATTATTAGCAAGGATTGTGTAAACAAACGAACAAAAAAACATTTATTTTACACAACACTGATGACAGTGCTGGCAAATGAATCTATGAAGCCATCAAATCTGAGCATCACTTGGAGGCAACCCAAGGGCACTTAAAAAAAAAAAAAAACGTGGAACACTTCCAAGCTAGTCTCAAACAGTCAACAGACATTATGAGACAATCAGCTAAATATCGTGAGTTAGCTTTAAAAACCTCTTATCAAGTTGAATATGAATATATAAAATAAATAAAAAATTTAATAATAATAACACAATTTTATACAACATGTGTAGTGTAGGTCCCTGCTTCATCTCTCTCTCAGCCTCAGTCCTTGGCCTGAAAAACGTTGAAGACCCCTTGTGAATTTCATGTTCAAATTGGAACTATTTTTAAAGGCAAATACAAATTCTGCCTAATGGCTGTATTAGTAGACTATTATAGTAGGCTTTAAAAATAAATGGCGTAGGCTACAGATTTTCAAAAGGGTGAAAGGCTCCGATTTTTTCCACCCTTTCAACATGAATGGCAAATGAATGACATCTAGAATGTAGGCTCTGATCTGGATGCACTGTAGTAAGCCTATACAATTATTATTAGGCTTAGTTTTTTAAACATAGGGCAATCAAAATGAGCTTTTCCTGTTTCATATGTCTGTTTATATTTGATGCTGCTATATTAGTAGACTAGGTGAACGAGCAGAGCAGATGTATCACAGTGCACTTCAAATACAAATTGTATTTGAAGTGCACATACATCTGTGTTACACCAGTCAACTAATATAGCAGCATCAAAAATTAACAGACATATGAAACAGGAAAAGCTCATTTTGAAGCGTATACAATTATACAATTATAATTGTATTATACAATTAACATATAGCCTACATGATCAGTGTAGGCTAATTAAAATAGGCTAAAATGAAAACTAAGAAAGAAGAAGAAACCGTTTTCTGTAATTTCATGTTATTCTGTTGCATTCCATCTTCATTTGAGAAGTATAATGGCAGAATAGCTTTTTTGTTTTGTTTGTTCTGCATATTATCCATTTTGTTGGTTGATGATTTGATGTTTTTAGTGGTGTGATGATTTTTTTTTTATCCAATTGCCTATAGTAGCACTTTGCAATTTTCACAAAAATAAAATCCATTATTATTATTATTATTATTATTATTATTATTTTACTTTGTTGGACAAACGTTTTTGCCACGTACCACTGTATAGTGTTGTGTTGTTATTAGGCTACCAGTTTCAACAGTGTGAGGTAAGCCCACTTGTGTATTCCACCACTCTGTCTGACTGATACAACAGCAAACACCAACACATAACGTTAGTCTACCAACCAATGGTGTAAAGTAACTATAAGTACATTTACTCAAGTACTGTACTTAAGTACAATTTTAAGGTATCTTTTACTTTACTGGAGTATTCCCAATTTTCTGTACTTCTACTCCACCTTATCTCAGAGGCAAATATTGTACCTTTACTCCACTACAATCATTTGAAAACTTTAGTTACTAGTTACTTTGCAGGTATAAACTATAACTATTATATTATAAAACATGCATTAACCACTTAAGTTTAGCCCTATTTTATACCTAGGCTATTTGAAAATAGCCGATCTACAAGCTCATTTTCAAACATTTATATTAGTATTAGTAGTATTAGTAGTAGTATTAGTATATTAAAGGACATTTTAACCCAGACCTTATACGTGTAACAGAGTATTCTTCTATTGTGGTATTGCTACTTTTACTTGAGTAAAATATCTGAGTACTTCTTCCACCACTATGAGCCACATATCAGTTCACTTTCACAGTTTACTGTATCAGTTATTTTCAGTTTCTCGGCAGTGTGAGGTAAGCCCACTTGTGTATTATTCCACCACTCTGACTATACCAGTGGTTCTCAAACCTTTTCATGTCAAGGACCCCTAAATTAATGTGTATTTGGCCGCGGACCACCATCTAAAAATATTTCATGCCAAGGACCCTAGATACACAATGTGTGGTGGTAAAAATGTCAACAATATTCAAAAATTTCAAAACAAATCTAAACATTTCACAAATAATATATATATTTGTTTCTAAAAATGTCAACATTTTAAATAGCTGATGTATATAGGGTCCTAGGGGTCCCCAGAACCCACTTTGAGAATCCCTGCATTAGACCACGCCAACCACCATAACTCTGAGTGTACAAATGGAACCAAATGGACCCCATTTGTACACTCTCAGAGTTACAGCCACATAAGTGGGTCCATTTGGTTCCAATCCTAACTATCCATTTATCTGGGGACCCCTCAAGGACCCCTGGGGGTCCCCGGACCCCACTTTGAGAGCCAACAGCAAACACCAACACATAACGTTAGTCTACCAGCGGCCATTGAATGTATTCATAATATCACACCAAGCTGGCTATTGCATTGCACGATCAATAACGGTTCTAATACCCGTGTTTTGTTTTCACCATTTGTTGATGGAAACGCTCCTCAGTTCCATAATAGCTCAATAATAGCGCAGATCGTCATCATCCATTGTGCCAATCCTATTCAGGATCAAAGGTGTCGACAGGAATCCGTCTGCAAAAGAATTGCAAAAGCATGAGCATGCACGATCAATGCCGTTCTTCTTCTTTATAGCTCTGCAGTGCTGATCAGTGGATTTTTTTTCTCTCCTCTGATTTCCCCCACAGCACTTTGTTTACCCAACAAACAAGAGGCAGATCGCTTCTCAATATTAGGCTAGATTTGATACGATACCTGCTGGCTGTCTGTCGCTCCTAGGGTCTCTCTCACCGTTGCCAGATTGTGTGAGAGAAATGAGCAACTAGGTCTATGAAAACAAGTCCAAAATAATTTTGTAGATCTGCTATTTTTAAAAAAAAATGCTAAAGAACATTTGAACATTTTTAACTTTTAACAACACAAATCTTGTATGACGCCCTGGCAGATGGGGGGTCTATGGACAAATATTAATCTGGGGGTCCTTGACATGAAAATGTTTGAGAACCCACTGGTTTAAACAACTTTTAGGATACAAGCCCAAATAAGCAACTACACTTTAGAAACAAGCCCAAAAAAAACGCAACCTGTGACTTTACAGAAAAACAAGACCAAGGTCGCTTATAATAAGCGGACATGGCAACCCTGGTCTCTCCAGATTCCAAACCCGAAAATCTCGGCCACTCGCTCACTCCCACTCGGTCACTTCGACTCCAAACCGGATGTGCTAAATTCCAATTACTCAGTTGCTTCTTGGAGGAGGCGAGTGGAGTCGAGTGGAGGAGCCGAGTCGGCTCTCTACTTCCGCATTTAGCGAGTGTACATCAAGGGTGCGTTCGGATATTGCACACCGGAGCGCACTCGCCTATTAGTTTGGGTGCGTTCGGATATTGCACACCGGAGCGCACTCGCCTATTAGTTTGTATTGGCCAGTGCGCTCAGTGCTGTATTTCCGAACGCACCCTTTGTATTGGCCAGTGCGCTCAGTGCTGTATTTCCGAACGCACCCCAAAGCCAGATTCCAAACCCGAAAATCTCGGCCACTCGCTCACTCCCACTCGGTCACTCCGACTCCAAACCGGATGTGCTAAATTCCAATTACTCAGTTGCTTCTTGGAGGAGGCGAGTGGAGTCGAGTGGAGGAGCCGAGGCGGCTCTTTACTTCCGCATTTAGCGAGTGTACATCAAGTGTAGGCTCGACCACTCTCGTCAGCTCCTCTGCGGCAGACTTCCGCATCACGTGTAGACGTTTTTTTTGTTTTTTCCCTTCTGCCGTGACGTATACATGGTCCTCCTCCACATGTGGCCACATAAACAATGCTTGAAACCCGAAACCATGCCCCGAAAACACCGGCTCCCCCCCCCCCTCGCCCCCGCCGATCACTCGTTGCCCATCTCACACACACACACACACACACACACACACACACACACACACACACACACACACACACACAGTGTAAATTAACTGAAAAGACGCAACAAGCCACTGGCTTTATTGCTTTGTATGATATAAAGTATAATACAATTATATACATTGTAATTTATTGTGCACACTTATACTGTCTCAAAAGCTGATAGTTCATTTCTCTCCGTGCATGCCTCAATGCAGTGCATGGACTACTATAAATCACTGTGACAAAGATTATGTTTAAAATAATGTATTGTATTTATATATAGACTGAATAGGGTGACTATATTCTGAATTCCCCAAAAAGAGGACACTTTACGCTATTTAACTCTAGCCGTACTCATTCAATTCTGAACCGATTCTTAAATTTTAAAATTCTCTATTTGCTGTGAAGGGTCTTCTTTCATGTCTATCAGTCATGATTTATTTCGCTATCAAACAATATCAAGCAAAATCACAAAATCGTCTGAGTTTTTTTCTTTTTTCTTCGTCCCAGAAGTGGGGAGGATATCACCCGAACTCTCAAAACCCCGGACATTTGAAGGATTTTATAAACCCCCCCAGACAGCCCCCCAAAAGAGGATATGTCCGGATAAAAGAGGACGTATGGCTACCCTGCATGAATGATGTAATTCAGAGTCAGACATACTCTGTAATATACGGTGGCTGTTATAAGCAGCAGTGCCGTGCGGGACTGCTGCGGGGGGTGGGGGGTCTGGGGACTGTAAGAGCAAAAAGAGGGACGGGTCAGGATTTAATTCATAAATGTAAGTTTGCTCATCCTGGCGCTTCGTTCACTATTTCAGGAATAAATGGCTTTGCACAAAATGTTAACTATAAAGATAACAATGTGGCCATCCACATTGATGAATTGTCTATTCTTATATTCTGTATTATTCTATACCTGCATATTATTCTATGCATGTATATTTTCATCCACGGCTCTGGTCCAGCTGTTTGAGACGTCATAAGTGATCGCGGAATTTGCCGTCGCTTTGAAATGACGCGCTAAGTGCAGTCCGATCCTTTGAAGCCAGCTGGTCGGCCACTCGTCCTCGCAAATAATCCTCGGCTCCTCGCAGGGGCGGGGCTTAGGCGCGAGTGGAGGAAGCGAGGAGAGTGAGCGAGTGACCGAGCTTTGGGGAATGGAATCTGGCTCAAGTGTAGGCTCGACCACTCTCCACAGCTCCTCCGAGGCAGACTTCCGCATCACGTGTACACGTTTTTTTTGTTTTTTCCCTTCTCCCGTGACGTATACATGGTCCTCCTCCACATGTGGCCACACAAACAATGCTTGAAACCCGAAACCCTGCCCCGAAAACACCGGCTGCCCCCCCCTTCGCCCCCGCCGATCACTTGCGCATCTCACACACACACACACACACACACACACACACACACACACACACACACACACACACACAGTGTAAATTGACTGAAAAGACGCAACAATACGATATAAAGTATAATACAATTATATACATTGTAATATATTGTGCACACTTATTCTGTCTCAAAAGCTGATAGTTCATTTCTCTCCTTGCATGTCTCAATGCATGGACTACTATAAATTACTGTGACAAATAACAAAGATTATGTTTAAAATAATGTATTGTATTTATATATAGACTGAATATAGGAGAGGACACTTTACGCTTTAACTATAGCCGTATTCATTCAATTCTGAACCGATTCTTAAAATTTAAAATTCTCTATTAGCTGTGAAGGGTATTCTTTCATGTCTATCAGTCATGATTTATTTCGCTATCAAACAATATCAAGCAAAATCACAAAATCGTCTGAGTTTTTTTCTTTTTTCTTCGTCCCAGAAGTGGGAGGGATATCACCTAAACTCTCAAAACCCCGGACATTTGAAGGATTTTATAAAACCCCCCCAGACAGCCCCCCAAAAGAGGACATGTCCGGGGAAAAGAGGACGTATGGCCACCCTGCATGAATGATGTAATTCAGAGTCAGACATACTCTGTAATATACGGTGGCTGTTATAAGCAGCAGTGCCGTGCGGGACTGCTGCGGGGGTGGGGGGTCTGGGGACTGTAAGAGCAAAAAGAGGGACGGGTCAGGATTTAATTCATAAATGTTTAATCATCCTGGCGCTTCGTTCACTATTTCAGGAATAAATGGCTTTGCACAAAATGTTAACTATAAAGATAACAATGTGGCCATCCACATTGATGAATTGTTTATTCTTATATTCTGTATTATTCTATACCTGCATATTATTCTATGCATGTATATTTTCATCCACGGCTCTGGTCCAGCTGTTTGAGACGTCATAAGTGATCGCGGAATTTTCTGTCGCTTTGAAATGACGGACCCAGTGCAGTCCGATCCTTTGACGGCAACCACTCGACCACTCGTCCTCACAAATAATCCTCGGCTCCTCGCAGGGGCGGGGCTTAGGCGCGAGTGGAGGAAGCGAGGAGAGTGAGCGAGTGACCGAGCTTTGGGGAATGGAATCTATCTGTGTGAAGACCACGCCTTCCAGACTTAAAGGGTTGGAGTCTCCAAACCTTAAGACTTGGAAATATATTATAACTCTCTACGAAAAAGTTTCGAACATAACCGATCTACAAGCTCACAACACTGATTATTGTCTCTTTACTCACTCCTCCTGCCTGAACAAAGCAGAAAATGTATAATAATAATAAGAAGAAGGAGAAGGAGAAGATAGCAAAACTTTGCATTCTTCTAGTCACTTAATTGTGAAAAACAATGGAAACAAGCCATGGGCTTTCTTGGGTTTTAAATCCTCTTAAGCTACCCTTGTATTGAACTGTACTTTCATGTGCTTTTTTCTGAAAACTGCTAATAAAGTATTCAATCAATCATGGTCGATGCAACGTGTCGTCACCAGAGCCATTCAACTCTAATACAATAGTCAGGGGATATTAGCAGAAAGATTTCCAATCTTGGAATAAATTCCTTACCAAAAAAAATCCTCACCAATGTGTTTGTAAAGGTGTCTAGTAACACATCTCACAAAGACTGAAATTCAGTTTCCCTAGGAGAATTTTTGACAGCTGCTGAAAGTTGGGGTACCCACCATTTCCCTGCATTTCCATGCAGGGCAAAAACAAAATCTAATTCTAATTCTGTTTTAAGTAGCATGTGAGGGGTCAAACTAGGGTGTTTTTATGATTCTGAATCCATTGCAAGCATTTGTTTTGCACCAAAACCACTCCTTGGGCTAAAAACGGCCATAGCCATTCTTGTCCAGGTATACTTTTTGTGTAAAAAGCCCATTGAGATTGGGCTGTTTTTAGCCCAAGGAGTGGTTTTGGTGCAAAACAAATGCTTGCAATGGATTCAGAATCATAAAAACACCCTAGTTTGACCCCTCACATGCTACTCAAAACAGAATTAAAATTTGTTTTTTTTGCCCTGCATGGAAATGCAGGGAAATGGTGGGTACCCCAACTTTCAGCAGCTGTCAAAAATTCTCCTAGGGAAACTGAATTTCAGTCTTTGTGAGATGTGTTACTAGACACCTTTACAAACACATTGGTGAAGATTTTTTTTGGTAAAGAATTTATTCCAAGATTGGAAATCTTTCTGCTAATATCCCCTGACTACAAGGCTGAGGCTCTGGTAAGGGGGTCGCCAACAGTGTTGCCAGGTCTGCTTATTGTCATTTCCCCTCAAGATTCTATTTGAAAAAAGCAGATCTACACTACAAGCACACAACGCGTCGCGATGCGACGCGTTGTGAGCTTGTAGATCTGCTATTTTCAAATAGCTGATGTATGTTTAAAGTGCTCATGCGGGATGCGGCCCCATAGTCGCTTGATCGCTTCTTTTGGGCTTGTTTTCCTAGACCTGGTTGATTGTTTCTGTCACAGAATTTGGCAACACTGGTCGCCACGCCCCCTTTTGGTGCCGCAGCCATGTCCGGTGTGTGAGAGTACAAAAAGACGCGCTTAAAACTAGAGAGATCAGAGATAGTAGTGACGATCACGGTAGATGTCGGTGGTGTTTGACTGTGTTTGTAAACATAGACTTCTTTGCCGACCACATAGTGACCGGAATGGATCGAAAGAACCTCGCGCTCAACATGCCATACAAGGACAAGCTGAACGATGAGGAAAGACAGCGTTACCTCAGCAAAATCGCGGACATTGACGGTCTGGACCCGTATGAACACACAGAGTGGATAGAAGATGATTTCGAACTGCTTCCACCACTTACACGATTATACCTGATTGAAGGGACACGTTTTTATACATTTAATAGCTTCCATAGCGAAACATCTCTCCCGGCCCACGTTTATTTTACATCTGGGTGGGTGCACACACTGCAGATTCACAGTGTAAACAAGAGAACCGTCATTCGTGCAATGGTAGGTAAACAAACAAACACACACACACACACACACACACACACACACACACACACACACACACACACACACACACACACACACACACACACACACACACACACACACACACACACACACACACACACACACCTCTGAAATTATTATTTATTATTGATGAGTTATTGTTATAGTCATGTAATTTCATACTTTGTTGTTATAGTAATCTAAGTTATTATGTATGTTTGTTCATACTTTATTGTTATAGACATGTAAGTTATTATGTATGTTTGTTCATACTTTATTGTTATAGACATGAAGTTATCATGTATGTAAGTTCATACTTTATTGTTATAGTCATGTTAGTTATCATGTATGTATGTTTGTTCATACTTTATTGTTATAGTCATGTAAGTTATCATGTATGTTTGTTCATACTTGAACTTAAACACAACAATTGATGTCATTTCTGGACAGTTTTGACTACTTTCTGTAGCCATTTCTGTACCATGTGAATAGTCTGTTGTTTGCATTAGTTTTAAACTCATGTGCATGCTCTTTTTTTATATATAGATATATCAGGTTAAACACTCTGAAAGTGTTGGCTTAAAGGCGAAGCCGCTTGAGCCATGGGTGATCCTCCAAGATGATGGCAGTGTGATCAGTGCACACTGCACATGTGTGGCTGGTCCAGGAGAAAGCTGTTGTTCACATGTAGCAGCTCTCCTCTTCAAGATTGAATGCATTGTGAGGCTACGGCACAAGAAGACTGAGAAGAAGATGTGGCACAAGAAGACAGTCACTGAGAAGAAGATGTTCGACGAGGCCGCCAGTGGTGAGAGGGAACTAGGGAAACGTAGTCGTGGTTTCCTTTTGCTCCCCATAGAACCTTTCTCAGCTGCAGACACAGATTTACTCCCGATCATGCTGAAGAGGAAATCCATTTGTTTGTCTACATTTCCGGAATACTGCCATCTTTATCTAGACCCTGTTAAACCCTGTGTAGTGCCAAAGTCCCTAAAGACTAAAAACAAAACAAACAAGTCCCTAAACAGTACGCAAAGGGCACGAAACAGCAAGACTGTACAGACTGCAAAACTATATTGCATATGCAGAGGGAGTGAAGACGGCACCATGGTGCGCTGTGACACACTAAGATGTGCAATCAAGTGGTTCCACGTCAGATGTGTTTTGAGTCATGTACCAAAAAAAGGCGAGAAATGGTACTGTGCCACATGCACAGAAAACAAGCGAAAATAGCCGATCTACAAGCGCACAATGCGTCAAAACGCAACGATGTGTGATCTTGTAGATCTGTTATTTTCGCTTGTTTTTTTGTGTAGATTCTTGTAGCTTGGGTAATGTGGTCGTCTCCACATTGTAGCTCAGGCTGTTGGCTGCTCAACATTTACAACCAGCCTGCCTACCTGACTCACTGTGTTTGAATAACAAATGACTGAAAACGGGGCATCGTTACCCTGTCTGGCTTCACATGTAAAAAATTAATAAATTGTTTCATTTTTAAATTGTATTTCACTTATAAATTGTTGTTTCTAGAGAAGCTGTTTTGCATCTGTATGCTGTAGTCGTTGCACGAAAACCTGTTGGTCAAGAACCTGGGTCACTCTGAATGAGTCATATCTGGCTTGCCAATGGCTTATAATTTACATTTTCCTGTACTTGAAAGTTACACAGCCACTTTTTTTCTAGTTGTAGCAGAGCTGCACTGGGACTGTTGAATGTACAGTACTTTATTTTTTTACTTGACTTCACTTTATTTACATTTTAATTGTCAACTGTATAGGATACAGCCACTTTTTCTAGAGCGGAAGTGGCTCCAACCACTTAATCACTAATCAGTCAAACCCACTAAAACTTTTTTTAATGAAGTACAACTAAATGGAAATTCAGGCTAAATGTCAGGCTAGAGGAAATGCACTTTGTGATTGAAACATGTTTGTTTGTTACAATGAGAGGAAAGTTGGAGAGTAACAATTACCCCTCTAAGTTCTGAATTATTTATAAATCAGACACCTTCAGGTAATTAGGCTGGACTTCCCACAGTCTCTCTCAAGCTGGACTCTTCCACAATCTGAGAATTGAGTCCGAAATGCCAAACTAACACACTATTTAGTAGACTAAATAAGATGTGAGATTATTTAATATTCGAAGGTTTAGGTACTAATTAGTAGTAGAGTGGCATTAGTGATCAAATGGTAACATGTATGTGTAGTACTTCTGTTGGTCACCAGATGAGGACTAAAATAGCTGACCTACAAGCTCACAAGAAGAGGGAATTTTGGATCATTTTTGAAACATTTTAAGAATACAAAAATCTTGTATGGGGGGGGGGTCCATGGCACAAAATATTTTCAGATGGGGGGTTTATGTGGACTAATACATTAATCTGTGGGTCCTTGACATGAAAATGTTTAAGAACCACTGGTTTATACACACAACATTAGGAAACAAGCCCAAATAAGGCTGCAACTACACTTTAGAAACCATCCCAAAAAACGCAAATATTTACCAGCGACTTTACAGAAAAACAAGCCCAAAGTCGCTTATAATAAGCGGACATGGCAACACCGAGTAAAGTTTGAGAACAGGAAGCTGTCTTCAGACCGGAAGGGTGTTCACGAAAATGTATTCCTTCCGGAAACATAACCGAGGCAGGCGAGTGTACGGTTTGTTAAAACCAACATGGAAGATGCGACGACCAAACCCGTGAAAGAAAACACCGTGGAGAACACTGAGACACGGAAACGATCATGTGTGAAAGAGGAGGACGAGGAGGAACCTTGTTCAAAACGTGTTGTTGTTCCTCCACCTCCACAGTTAATTGAAATTGAGGAGGAAACAGATGTGGAGGTTAGTTCATAACTACCGTCTAATGGGTTAGTTACTGAGCTTTGTCGTTGGAGACATGGGGCCAGTTGCACCACCTCACACTAAGTTCAAACTTAGCCTATAGTTATAGCTTAAATGGCTTTAAAAAAGCCAATTAGACCAGGAAAACATCTGTGTCATTTTTAGATTTCTTTGGCTATTCAAAAATAGCAGATCTACAAGCTCATAGCGCTCATAGTGCCACACTATGAGCTTGTAGATCTGCTATTTTTAGAAAAAAAAATTAAATATCTATTTATATATATCTAGTTATATATATATTCAAAGATTTGCACACATTTTCACGATTTTTCAAAAATAGCAGATCTACAAGCTCATAGCGCGGCACTTGGTGCCGCGCTATGAGCTTGTATATCTGCTATTTTTGAATAGCCAAAGAAATCTAAAATGACAGAGATGCGTCCCCTCCCCGGATTGAATGGGTTAGGCTATAACTAGGCTAGGTTTGAACTTGGTGTGAGGTGGTGCAACTGGCCCATGGTGTACTGTTCTTTGGCCAGATGATGTCTGTTTGCAGTGGTGGAAAAAGTACTCACGTTTTGACTTGAGTAAAAGTATCTGCAAGGTAGAAATACATCATTTACTTGAGAGAAAGTACAAAGGTATTGGTATCAAAATGTACTTAAAGTACCAAAAGTGGAAAGTACACATTCTGCAGAATGTCTCATTTCACAAGGTATCATATTGTATACAATGTATTAAAAACCTTTTGAAAATAGCAGATCTACAAGCTCACAAGGCGTCGCAATGTGATGCGTTGTGAGCTTGTAGATCAAAGTTTAAAGAGCTGGTGCCATATTTTTGCACTTTTTCTGTTTTTCATGTGTCTATGGTTGATAGAACTTCATTAAGCCCCCCGGTTGTGTTTTATGGTGTTTTATGTCTTCTCTGACTATTTGGAGTTTCTTCCTGGAGGCTGAAACCTTGAGGGTCAAACGTGCCAATAGAGAAACAGCGCTTTAGTGACATCACAAAGCCATACCCTCCCTCTCATTATCATAACACAACAGGTGTGGGCATGAGGAGGAGGAGGGACTAGGACAGGTGGGTGGTGCTAAGGTGGTGGAGGAGGTGCTAAGGTGAGAACCAGGTATACTTAATGAACTGGAGGTGTGTCTACATAAAAACAACATTTTAACACTTACTGTACACTTTTTTTTTTTTGGAAAAAAATCCTTACATAATAATAATACCTTATGATCAGGTTTTAGGGTTGAAAAATATCATGGCACCCCATCTTTAAATAGGGCTGAATTGGGTCATGTATGTTTTGTAATAATAATACAAATCTACAAAGTAATTAGTAACTAAAGTTTTAAAATAATTGTAGTGGAATAAAAGTACAATATTTGCCTCTGAGATGTAGGGGAATAGAAGTAAAATCATAGAAAAATGGAAATACTCCAGTAAAGTAAAGATTCCTCAAATTTGTACCTGAGTACATGTACTTAGTTACTTTCCACCACTGTCTGCTTGACACATGATTTATTTGTTTGTTTATGCGTTAGGTCTTCATACATATCTTCTTATTTTTTTTAGCCTGGTACGTTTTCAGATCATGCCTACACAAGAACATCCACAGGAACATCCACAGAACCACCCACAATGACTTCAACCCCTGTGACTGTTAAAGTCGAGGTTAGTTGTCTGGCTATGTTTCAACTGTTTTGATACCACGATTAGTAGTTTAGAAAATATCAAATTAATTGAGAAACAAAATTAAATGGAGTTATTTAATCATTTTGCCCAAGTGTGTGCCCCTGACCCAGTCTCCTGTCCTGTGTCCACACAGCAGTGTGATGAGAGTCTGCTTGGTGCAAGACAGACTGAAGCCCCAACGCCTGCCGTGACATCTTCAGCAACCTCTGCACTTCCAGCGTCCAAAAATACATCAGTTCCTGTTGCCTTTTCACCTCAGACAGTTAAGGTTAGTTTAGATCATTGGTTCTCAAAGTGGGGTTTGGGGACCCCCAGGGGTACTTGAGGGGGTTCCAGGGGGTCCCCACTAATTGGAACTAAATGGACCCTTATGGGTCTGTAACACTGAGAGTGTACAAATACCAAAATGTACCAAATTGACCCTAACGGGTCCATTTGGTAACATTTGTACACTCTCAGAGTTAAATTAACATTGATTTTACAATATGAATTGGGGTCCCAGAGATATAAATGCCATTAAATGGGGGTCCGTAGCCTAATGCATGTCAAACTGGGGGTCCTTGAAATTAAAATGGTTGAGAATCACTGCTAGAGCCGTAAACATCTTCTCTTATGGGGAGTCCCTGGGGCATATCTTTTCAAATGGGGGTCCACGGGCTATTAAGTGTCAATTTGGGGGTCCTTGACATGAAAAAGTTTGAGAACCACTAGTTTAGATTAAGTGATTCCAAGGTTAAGTAAAGTGACATAATAAAAGGTAGGACGGAAAAGATGAGTGACATGGCATTATTACAATGTAATACATCCATGGGTATATGACATGAGTATGTTTCAATCGCTCATTACTATTTGTAATGTATTATTTATTAGTCCGATAAACATGGCTTCTCCCTTTCCCTCTTACCTCCCTCCCCTCTCGTCTACATTGCAGTGTGCTGTAACAGCTGTTAGCTGGTTAAGTGCAAAAAACACACAGACTGATGTCCCTAAACCTGCCTCCACTCTTAAACCACCACCAGTGACATCCGCCATTACGCAGACTGAAGTCCCAAAGCCTGCCGTGACATCGTCAGCAACCTCAGCATTTCCAGCATTGAAAAAGACATCAGTTCCTGTTACCTTTTCACCTCAGACAGTTAAGGTTAGTTTAGATTAAGTAGATCCAAGGTTGAGTGACATGGAATAATAAAAGGGAGGATTGAAAAGATGAGTGACATTATTACAATGTAATAATTCATGGGTAATAATCCTTCCCTCTCCTCTCGTCTTCATTGTAGTGTGCTATTGGCCGGCTAAGTGCAAGAGACACACAGACTGATGTCCCTAAACCTTCCTCGACGTCTAAAGCACCACCAAAGACATCAGTCCCTGTTGCCTTTTCACTTGGGACAGTTAAGGTTGGGTTCAATTCACAACTCATAATTTAGTTACTATTAAAATTTTCACTCACTCACTCACTCACTCACTCACTCACTCACTCACTCACTCACTCACTCACACACACACACACACACACACACACACACACACACACACACACACACACACACACACACACACACACACACACACACTCACTCAAGTGATCAGGTTACTTGATTATTTCTCCAAAAGTTGTGATTGTTGTGACAGAGTAGAAATCTTCCTCTATTTGTCTCCCTTTCCACTTTGCAGCATGCAGTTGACGGACTTGCTTTCACTAGTACTGTCACCATGACTGCGACTACAGTAACTACATCTTGGTCAGACGTGTCAACATCCTCCATGAGTCAACTACCTCTGATCGCTCCTGAAAGCGTAAGTATGTGATTATACCCAAACAAAAGACTTACTAATTACAGTCAAATTCTGTTTTTGTAATTGTAGCAAAAATATTTGGTAATCTTGTTACGTCTTTGACCTGTTCTTTAAGTCTTTTTGGCGATGCCTCTGGCGAAGTCCTGGTCATTACAGCGTTTAGTCTATTCGGAATCTACTGTATCGTTTCAAAAGGAATGCTGCCGGTTCCTAACGTCTGATCATATTTTGGAACGCAACAAGAAATTGTCACTCTTGAATAAAAAAAGTGTTTAATAATGTTTAGAAAATGTGTAAAAAAAAGACGAAGAAAGGCGCTCAGGTGGCGCAAAGTCCTTGCCCACAACCACAGAGGTTGTGGGTTCGATCTCACCGTGGTGCATCCGGCTTAGTCGGGCGTCAATGCGAACGCAATTGGCCCGTGTTCGGGGCAGGGAAGCCGGGCGGGGAGGGTGATAATTGTCACTGGGGGGGCTGGGGCGGCACCTGTCAGGGGGCGTGTTGGGCGGGAATAATAGGAAGGGTCTACGTCCCCCCGATGGGGGCTCCTCACTGGCAGGTCGGCCAGTCGGATACAACAGCAGTGACAACACACAGAAATGTGTGTGGGGAGGAATCAATTGGCATAACGATTAACCCATTAAGACCTGAGAAGATTCTAGAAATGTCTTCTAAATCCTAACAATTTTTTGAAAAAAAAACCAAAAAAAAGTTTTTTCCTCGATTTTTCAAAAATAGCAGATCTACAAGCTCGTAGCGCGGCACTCGGTGCCGCGCTATGAGCTTGTATATCTGCTATTTTTGAATAGCCAAAGAAATCTAAAGTGACACAGATGCGTTCCAGGTATTAATGGGTTAAATTGGGGAGAAAAAGGGGGTCAAAATAATTGTCTACTTTAAATTTAGGAAAATAAATAAAATAAAAACGACAACGAAGAAAAAAGCACATTCTTGTGGAATGGTTATTGTGAAAAATATAACAGTGAAAGATTATATGAAAAATACATTTTGTTTTATTGAAAAAAGTTACACTGTATGTAGCTCCATAAAGACGAGAACACTCAAAGAAAAACGGGAGACTGTTGCTAAGAGTTAGTCTGAGGTCCACTTCAAAGCAATACCAAGAAATACCATGGCAGTCCCTGGCATGCATGGATTTGTAGTTAAAGAAGTCATGGAGCTTGTGAACAAGGAGTGCAGCAACCTTACCGCTTTGAATTTCAATTCTATTATGCGCCACATCAGCCCAACTGCAATAAAAACCTTCAAATGTGAATGTGAATTTGATACAGGTGTGGAAGGATACAGCACCAACCCTTCCTTAGTTTTTTTCATGCTTGATTGTTGGTTGACCAGATGATGTCTGTTTGACACATGTTTTATATGTGTTAATGGGTGACACTCTCTCCCTTTTTGCTGAACACCTTACACTTCTAGCGAGGTACTTGGTCAGATGGATCTACAGAAACATCCCTAAGACCACCCATAGTGACTTCAACCCCTGTGTTTTGCCTTTTCTCCTCAGGAAAAGTCAAGGTTAGTTTGTCATCTGGTCAGTGAGTCAGGTGGTCTTGATGTGACTGAATGTGATCTAAACTACCGTGTCAAGATTTCTCTATCTAAGTTGATGTGGCACATTTATCAAACTTAGCTCAATGCTCCAAACCAGAACTTTAAGATTTTTAGTTGAAGTGCAAATGTGCAAATGTGCATGTGGTTCTTTAGTTTGTGTGAGGACAATAAAAAGCTGCTATGCCTATTCATATTTCTTCAATATTAAGTTTTAGATGTTTCAACTGTTTTGATGGCACAGTAATTTTTTGGGGAGAAATTAATTGAGAAAAACTATATAAAAAAAAAAAGTATGGTGTTATTTGATCTTTTATCCAAGTGCCCCTGACCCTGTCTCCTGTCCACATTGCAGCGTTATATGCTTGGTGCAAGAGAGACTCGGCCTGAAGTCCCTAAGACTGCCTTGACATCGACAGCAGAGCCAAGAGTTCAAGACCCAAAAAAGACATCAGTTCCTGTTGCCTTTTCATCTGAGACAGTTAAGGTTAGTTTCAATGGATCCAAGGTTAAGTGACATGAAATGATAAAAGGAAGGACTGAAAACATGAGTGACATACTGTAGGTAGACTTTTTTATTAATCCTGCATGGTCAATTCAGCTGTCATCGCATGACTAGCATGACATTACAATGTACTGTAATAATCCATGGATGAATTATATGAGTATGTTTCAATCACTACTAATACAATAATTTTTTATTGATCATGTATTGTACAATAAACATTGCTTTTCTCTCGCTCCGTCCCTCTCATCCACTTTGCAGTGTGCTGTTAGCTCACTAAGTTCAAGAGACACGCAGACTGATGTCCCTAACCCTGCCTCCACCCTTAAAGCACCACCAATGACATCAGTTCCCGTTGTCCTTTCACCTTTGACAGTTAAGGTGAGGTTACATTTCTTACTCTTATTTACTAGTAAATCTGTCTGTCTGTCTGTCTGTCTGTCTGTCTGTCTGTCTGTCTGTCTCTCTGTCTCTCTGTCTCTCTGTCTCTGTCTCTCTCTGTCTCTGTCTGTCTCTCTCTAGTTAGGTTTCTTATTAATTAAGGTTTCTAGATCATTATTATTATTATTATCATCATCATCATCATCATTTGGTACTAAAAAAATATTTGAGACCTGCCTTGTCACGGATTGGTTGCACACTTGGTTGAGTAGAGGCTGTGAAATGAACGACTTTAAATTACAGACATGTTTGATTTGGAGTAGCATTAAACGTGAATAATTGTAAGATGATCTTACTCTTATTAGGATTGTATTTGAACAGAATGTGTCTACAAACAGTGGCATTCATCATTTATTTTAACAACTGAATTTATTCTATGGTAGGGCTACAGTGACAATGTAGGCCAACTTTGGAAAGGTGTTGTGGGGTTGTGAGAAGGTATTAAACTACATGGTTTCTACTTTTAGGTGTGCAAAATTGATAGTCGATAGATGTGAGTTAAATGCTTGCTACGTCAGAACTTATTCAGCAATGGTGTTTCCATCTAACATTTGGCACATTACCTCTTTTTCAACCTCAAGCAAGCATAAAAACATTCTATCGTCATTTCAAGATTTATTTTCCCCCACCGTATTTCCTGCGTTTCCATTCAGGGTTTTTTATGCGCAAATCATAATGTATAAAAACTGGTTGATTGAAACCCAACTTCTCTCTCTCCAGACATGCAAAAGTGTCACTTTTCAGCTACAGTCACCTTTTTGAACCCAAATAGGGCAATTGTGTGACACCTGACCCAAAATAAAACAACATGTTGTCACCTTTTTCACCTCGGCTGTTTGCATGCCTGTCTCTCTCTCAACTGATTACTTGATTATTACTCCAAGAGGCATATTGTAAAGTTGTAGTTGTGTGTCAGATTAGAAACTGTCTACTTTCCCCCCTTTCTACTTTGCAGCATATATTTGACAGACTCACTGTCAAGACCGCAGAAGCATCTCAGACAGACTTGACAACGTCTGTGATTCCTCCTCCAGCAGAGCTGAGGACTAGGCCTAAACGGTCTACAAGGGTGAGTATGTGATACCCAAAAAACAGAATCAGTATTTACAGCCCTTCATCTGCTGTAATTGCACGGTAAAAATGATGTAATCTTGTCTTTTTTACCTGTTGTTTCACTATAGGTCGTTGTGGAATATGGCACCTCACAAAAGTCGAGAATACTCAAAGGAAAATGGGAGGCTGTTGCTAGGAGTTTGTCTCAGGGCCGCTTCAAAGCAATACCAAGAAATCTCATGGACATCCCTGGCATGCGTGAAGTTGTAGTTAAAGAAGTCATGAAGCTTGTGATCAAGGAGTGCAACAACCTTTCTTCTTTTAAATTCAACTCTATTATGCGCAAGACCAGCCCAGCTGCGTTAAAAGCCTTCAAATGGGTGAATTTGATAAATGAGTGGAAGGCTACAGCACCAACCTTCCTTAGTTTTTTGGAAGCGACAAGCAATAGCTCCTCAAATCAATCTAAGAGACGTTCTATGGCAATGGCTGGGGCAAATCTTCTAAAGGCACGTTGTGACCACATGTGTGCACCCATGTTCCGTAACTCCATGATCCTATGGCACGGAGGAGCCGAAAAGAGATGTGTAAATATGATGTCCAGACTAGGAGTTTGCGTGTCCCTTACTGCAACCCTGAGCAAACTCAAATCCATTGAGCAAGACTTTGACAGCAGTTTCCTCCAGCGGATATCGAATCTTTCTGAGACTGCCGACAGCACAACCGCTGAAGGAGCGATGGATCCTCATCCCGGGTCCACTAGTAATGAACGTCAGGTATGTTTTCCCAAATTAAATTTGAAATTGGTAATTTATAAACCAGTTATTAAGTAAATCAATTATGGATATTTACCCATAAACAGAGTTGAAGAACAGGACTTATACATGGGTTATGAGGTTCTATTTCCAACCATGCTAACTCAAAAGGCTATTTAGCTCAAATTGTTTTTTATCAAAGCTGTTTTCTCAAAACTTGAAAGTACTGACCTCCTGTTTCTCTCTCTCTCTCCCGCTCTCTCTCTGTTGTCCATATTGCAGCATGATGCGAGTCAGCTAGGTGCAGGCGACACGCAGAGTGAAGTGACTAAGCTCCCATAACCGGCTTACTGTAGCTCTAAAACCTCAGCTGATTTGAAAGAGATTGTTCTAGAACGTATGAATTTCTTACATCTTTCATACATTTTTCAAAAAGAGCAAAAACTGACAATCTACAGTATGATGAAGTACATAGGGTTTAAGGGTTTAAACCAACTTCATTAAGGGGGCCATGTGTGTGTGTGGGGGGGGGGGGGGGTGCGCTGTCAGGATGATACTGTCACTGACAACAATGATGTACAACAGTATTTGACATTTAACAGAATCTATGTTTCTGTTTAGACAGTACTAAATATAATGCTTCCTCGCCTCGAGACCAACTAATTTCAATTATTGGAACAATTCAGATGTGTGACCAACTGTGGAGGTTGACAGCGACAGCTACACCCAAGGTGGGAAAAATGGGAATTGACAATGTCAACTGTTGGAATTTAATTTCACCTCATGACCCACACAAAGTACAGATACTTGTAGCACGGAGACAATAAGGAAAAAACCAAACTCAGACAGGCAGCCATTGGGTATAATGAAACAATTGATTGTATTCAGATCAGAGAGACATTAGAAGGTTACAGTATATCACAGGTGTCCGCATCATCGGTCGCGTCTCTCCGCAGTGTAACAGAGCAAGCACGAGCTTTTAACATTGTCCAGTAACATAAACATATGACATCATAGGATGTGACATCGATGAGGTTCCGGTCGAAGGTGGACTTCTCGGATTGGATGAGACTGATGGTTACGTCGTCGTCTGATGATGGTAGATGATGGTAGATGATGATTGTGTGACAGTTTATCTCTGGACAACAGCGTCCCCATGTCTGGGTCAACAGGTTTGACATCTGACTGCTCTGACCTGTCACTGGTCAGTGGAGATTTGGTGACACTAAGGGAGACAGCTGTAGAAGAGAAGAGAACACCCAGATACCGTGTTCCCAAAACAAGATTGCCGCAGAGAAAGCCTGCTTGCTTGGATTTGACCTTGGTTGGCAGACAGAGAGACTGAGAGTACAGAGTACTTTTACCATGACTGAGGTATTACAGGCCCATTATGAGACCATAATTAATAGGACATTTTAACCAGGTTAAGGACCCTAGACACATTATGATAATTCAGATAAGAGACCAAAATGACTCTATCAATCTTCAAGAGGACTGTATAATTTATTTATTCAAATAGGAAGCAAAACAGGGTTTATAGTTCATGAATTCCCAAGACACTCCACACGTGTTCCAAGTTTTCCCTTTGCAACTTTGCAAATAACTTTATTATAATTCAAAAAAATCTCAGCTAATGTCACCGTCCCAAGCAAATCTTTTCAACATGTTTGGTTTAACTAAGACAGACAATTTTAGCACAGTTTAATGGCATGGCAGCAGAGAGATTGTAGGGAGGGACAACTCACCAGTCTGTAAGTTTTCATATTGAAATCTGACAAGAGACCTACGTCTCGGGTCATTGATTGTTTCTGTACACGTTCAGAAATAGAAAAGTTACCTTCCTCCTTGTGGAGCTGCAGTCCTTGTGCTTTATCAAGATACAAGTATTTAAAATGGAACGGGACACTTCTGTACTATGTAAATTTGTACATCACTTTACACTTTATTTTGGGAAAAAACTTACGTGATATCATCTTAAAACTCAAGAAATACTTCCTGATTGCATGTAGGCATGTGGCATCAAACATCTGTCTATCCAAGACATAAGTTGAAATCTGTAAGACAGAATGGAAATCAAATTTACTGTTTGGCAGAGTTTAAAACAGTTTGACTGTAGTAACCGACAGTTTAAAACAATTTGTAACCAAATATAAAATTAAAGTTTAGCCCTGTATGTACAATTGTATGTACAATTAGCAGGTAATGTGACCAGTGATTGTTGTCCAGGAATTGGATTAATGGGGTGGTTTACATTTTCGTTCTAAAATGAAACAAAATGAAAATGAAACACAAAACACAGTAATTAAACATTTAAATCATAATCATATTTAAATCAAAATCATCAAACTCCCCTCTATTTGACACCCATATATCTATAATATAGTGTGTGTCAGATGATTTGTTGATGAGAAAGGGGATGAGAAAAAAATTATGAAAAACTTAAAATTAAAAAGTTATAATTAAAACTTTTAAAATTAAAAATATAACAATGAAAAATAAGGAATAAACATCTTTGTTCTGAAGAGTATATTGAAATGAGATAAGTACAGAAAAATAGCTTCTGAAAATTAGCAAATCTACAAGCTCATAAAAAATCTTAAATTAAAATGATAAAATATTTTCAAAACTTTTTAAAATAAATCAAAATGACTTTATAATAAACTTAATATTATAGTTAATGTTCACCAATATTGATATAGAACAAATTGAATCTTATAGGGTTAATTTAACGGATCTATGTTTTAAATGGAATTCAATAGTGACTCTACAGGATTAGGTTGCCATGGAACCGTGTCTAACATACCACTAACACTTCCTGCTGAAGGAATTATGGGAAATGGAGTCTAAGTAGCCCAGAAGGAATTATGGGAAATGGAGTCTAAGACCAGAAGGAATTATGGGAAATGGAGTTTTAAGAGACCAGAGTGACTTTGTTCTAACTGACTGGAGAATGACTAAAATTTTGACTAAAATGGTTAGAACTAGCGAGACAGACACACGCATTCATTCACGCATGCCTGCATATCACTCATACATAGATAGCAGGGAGAAAAAGATAAACAGATAGACTTTCATTCCTTAGCTCCCTCGCTCGCCCGCTCGCTCACACACCGTAGACAACAGCTTGCTGACCCATAGAGAGAGAGAGAGAGAGATAGAGAGAGAAATCGTTCATTACTACACACAGACAGACATACAAACATACCGAACATAGATATCTTCCAGCAACAAACTAATTTTGGAATGAAAAAGATTTTAACCTGATTGGTTTACTTATTATTTTAAATTATATTCAAAATATTTTAAATAAATTAAAACTTATTTTTTAAGGCAAATATAATTATACTGATGGTTCAATGAATTTAGAACAGTGTTAAAATATATATATTTTAAACTTTTAAAACAAGCCTTCATAGTTATAGTGTGTGAATGTATTCTTCTGTGGGCATAGCCTTGTTATGATACCAGCTCGGAACAAGAGAATGTAAACAGATAAGACATGGGAGAAGTGAGAGGCTGTATGGAAGAGGGGTTTAAAACCTATTGTTAAAGCTTAATATATTAAATGGATGGATGATTTAACTCCAGTGGTCAAAATAAAACAAACATATAAGACAAAACAAAAAAATGTACTGACAAGTAAGTAAAACACAAACTTCAAACGGACACACGGGCCGATGCAGAAGTTTCTGAATTAAAAGGGAGACAACCTGGCAATTGTCAATATGGGTCGAACATGTTAGTAATGTTCGGTATGCAGCTGGCTGGTAATATTTCGTACTAAGAGGGATGGTAAGGGTGGTACTGACATTGAAAACACAGATCTGTATACATGGTGTTACCTGTGGCGAGCAGGTAAATGTAGCCAGGATTGGAGAGTGACACTGAAACACTCTCCTCTTATGGGTTGATATGAGACCCGTTGTGTAACATTAACCCACATATAGCAAATAGGCAGTGTAAAAGGAGGGCTATATCTGACTGGGTTAATCTTAGGTCAAATATCAGTATAGAAGGAAAATTAGTACATTATGACAATTGTAAGGAACTAGAACAAAGGTAATATATATTCATGCAGGCACACAGACAAACCCCCCGTACCTAGTGTAAAACTAATATTAGATAAATTCACCCGCACCGAAAACCAAAGCGTGAAAAAGTGGTATTTCGAGGTACAAAAAAATAAATCCATATATTTATATATATAGCCATGCATTGCTCGAACACCCAAGTTGAATTGTGGGTTATTCTAGACGCCTTGACATAAATATGTATATAAATAAAAACAAATAACTGATAGTAACAGCTGATAGTTAAACATCAGTGTAAAAAAAAACGTCGGGGTGTCTCCGGTGGTCTCATAAACATATACAGAGACAAAGACAAACTATATAATGACCCAGGTAGATAAGAGAATTTATGAGACATTCAGGAATGTCCTCCCAGGAATATAAGGTGATAAAACATTTTTACTTGACTCACTCCCTAGCGGAGTTATGTTAAACAGTAATTTACAAACAGGCTGATAATTATGAGACACATGGTTCGGTAAAGACAATAAAGAAAAAGGTATACTCATCAGATCAAGGGAGTTACATGGAGATCCCAATCACTGGATCATGGTACAATAAAAATAAAAATATATACTCATCAAATCTGATGTTGGTTCAGGGATCCCGACCCCGATGGCTGGACCATGTGGAATTTGAGACATGTCGAGGGTCCAGTCCAAAGGTCCAGCGATCGCGTCCAGGTCCAAAACAAAAATAAATTGTGATACTGTTCAAAGTTAACCTTCATCTGAATAGAAGTGATAAGTCGTTACACCCAAGGCTGGTTCGTTTGATACGTATTAAAACATGGTCTGCCGGGGAAAGAGAGTCTGATAATAGCTCAGTTCCCCCCCGTACACCATATTTCAAACATATCCGGGCTCGATGGACCAATTGTTGGAATTTAATTTCACCTCATGACCCACACAAAGTACAGATACTTGTAGCACGGAGACAATAAGGAAAAAACCAAACTCAGACAGGCAGCCATTGGGTATAATGAAACAATTGATTGTATTCAGATCAGAGAGACATTAGAAGGTTACAGTATATCACAGGTGTCCGCATCATCGGTCGCGTCTCTCCGCAGTGTAACAGAGCAAGCACGAGCTTTTAACATTGTCCAGTAACATAAACATATGACATCATAGGATGTGACATCGATGAGGTTCCGGTCGAAGGTGGACTTCTCGGATTGGATGAGACTGATGGTTACGTCGTCGTCTGATGATGGTAGATGATGGTAGATGATGATTGTGTGACAGTTTATCTCTGGACAACAGCGTCCCCATGTCTGGGTCAACAGGTTTGACATCTGACTGCTCTGACCTGTCACTGGTCAGTGGAGATTTGGTGACACTAAGGGAGACAGCTGTAGAAGAGAAGAGAACACCCAGATACCGTGTTCCCAAAACAAGATTGCCGCAGAGAAAGCCTGCTTGCTTGGATTTGACCTTGGTTGGCAGACAGAGAGACTGAGAGTACAGAGTACTTTTACCATGACTGAGGTATTACAGGCCCATTATGAGACCATAATTAATAGGACATTTTAACCAGGTTAAGGACCCTAGACACATTATGATAATTCAGATAAGAGACCAAAATGACTCTATCATCAACATTGGGGTTGTGGTTGTGGGATTTCTTTTTTGTGTTTGTGTAAAAAAAAAAAAGAAGAAGAAGAGAGATGTCTTGTTTATTTATTGAGATGCTTTGTACTTAATTTTTTGTGCCACATTTCTTAAATAAATAAAATAAAATGTGGCGCATAACAAATTCCACAGCTGTGTCCTGCTCTGCAGTGTTCCTCTCCTCTGGCAGATATTAGGACGAATTTGTCTAATAGAATTGATTATAATTAAATATTTAGAGCAGTGGTTCTCAGTCTTTTTAATTTCAATGACACCCAGTTTGGTATGCATTATGCCACGGACCCCCACAACAAATGGAACCAAATGGAAGGGTGGACCAGTAAGGGTCGATTTGGTTCCTAACTATCAATCATTTAGCTGGGGACCCCCTGCAACCCCTCCAGTACCTCTTGGGGTCCCCGGACCCTACTTTGAAAACCACTGATTTAGAGGGTCCACTCAACATAGAATAAGGTATAGAATAGGTAGATGGTCCACTCAATGGATAAAGGCACCTTTTGCCCTGCCATAATGGAAATGGTTAATACACAAGACCCAATCAGGGCAACACACTATTATTCATCATATCACTACTCATACTGAATATTTTACATGATTTTTTTGTTTTGTTTTTCAAATAAGTGTTAAATAGCTCTACAGTATATTCTTAGCCTGGAATCCAGACTGATAGCTGCGATCAGCGTTTTATTTTTTTGTTGAGAAAAAGACAAACGTAGCGAATCAGTCTGGATTCCAGGCTTCTAACAAGAGTCTCCATGTCAGTCTCTCCAGCTCTTTATTGTCTCCGCCAGGCCGAAAGGCATGGCGAGAGAGTATGTTTTGTTAGAAAATGCATTTCCAGGTGGGGACACCAATTGTATCCAATCAGGAGAGAGGTGTCAAGCTTAGAAAACGTGTGCTCTTTTATGGCAGTTTTGAAGGAGCCTAGGACTAGGGAGTCACACCTTTTGATGGCTGTTGGTAGGGCATGGCACATTTTGGTGGCATAACAGTAGAACAAATTTAACCCCATGTGATTTTGTGCTGAATCTGGGTTGAACAAGATCAGTGGAGCTCCCTCTGGTGTTGTGCCTGTGTGGGTGTCTCACGTTAATGAAGTACTTTGTTTGACCCTGGTCCCTTGAATATCGTCTCTGCTGAGCCGTCCCACCGTAGCATAATGAGCAGGGGTTAGGTGAGTCCTATAGGTGTGAGGTTTAGTAGTTACCTGATTAACACCCACAAAGGCTTCAATTTAGTGTTTCAGTTCAAATTTGTCTGCTCTTTTTTTTGTTGTTTGTTTAATCACTTATTACTATTTAATTTATAATACATATTTTTCTTTCCAACCTCAAAGCCCTTTTGATGCTTTGTATTGTTTTTTTTGTTTCCCTTCAAGATGATTATCAGTGTTTCTTGAAGTTCAACATGTATTTTCTATTTCATGGAATAATTTTCATTTTCATTCATTTTAAATTTGTAAATAGACTGGTTGATACATAAAATGTCTTAAAGGGTGGTGTGATATATTTTTTAAACAAAATCATTTTGTTAAAAAGTGAACGCTCTATATTCTGATTAGTGATCATATATATGCTATAGTTTGTTCAGTAACAGAGGTCTACCTATCTCTCCAGCTCTTTACTAAACAGAAAATACATTTTCAGGTGGGACACCAATTTCATCCAGTCAGGAGAGAGAACCTGTTTAATCAGCTTGAATTTTGTCTATTTATTTTGTATTGTTTTGGTCATATTGAAGTTCAATATGCATTTTCTATTTTATGGAATACTTTTCCATGTAAATATAGCCTTGTTGATGCTTAAAATAATGTTCATAACTTGGGAGTACTGTGGTAACCTCCTTATTAAACACTATTAAACACAAAAATGTCTGCTGTTCAAGTATACACTTTTAAAACACGTGCTACATGATCTTTACTGGAGTATTTCCAATTTTCAATACTTTTACTTCTACTCCACTACATCTCAGAGGCAAATATTGTACTTTTACTCCACTACAATTATTTGAAAACTTTAGTGACTAGTTGTTGATTTTGATTATCATTACAAAACATACATTTTTAACCAGTAGAGCTGAGAATTAAGTCTTTTCTTTAATGATGTTACACCTTAGCCTCGCGTTGCCAGACAATATCACACGACACACTGCGTGCCTAGGGCTAAAGTGCAATGCAATTTCGCAAAGGCAGATTCGGCTGGAACCAGGCTACTATCTTCCCCCTTCAGTCACGCTCAAACACACACGCTTGCCTACACACACACACGCGCTCACAGACGCGCTCACACACAGGCACGCACACATGCACACCGTGTTGGTGGGAGGGAAGCCAGGCGGGAAGGGCGATCTTTGTCGCTGCACTAGCGGGTCCTACGGGCTTTGGTAGCACCTGGCAGCGGGTGGGGGTTGAATGGGAGGAGCAGGACGGAGGCGCTATGTCCTCCCTGTTGGGGCTCCTTACTGGCACAACAGCAGTAGCAAGTCTTAGCTGAACAGAAATGTGTGGGTTGGCATAACGACTAAATTTGTGGTAAAAATAATTGACTGCCAAAAGGATCAAATAAATGTCTTCATTTTAATATTGTGTCCCTTTTTGTTTGCCAAATATGATGAAAATGTATTTTGATTTCTTTAATCATATTCAAATATCATTGGTGTCCTTGACTGTCTAACTCTAACATGTTACTTCAACAGCTAGAGTCTAATAATAGCCCCACCAGCAGCCACTAGAGGCAATGCTGCTCCTTACGCCCAACCGTATACTGGGCTGTTTGGGGGCAAACCACTAAGCTACGGCCGGCCACTACACTATAGTACAGAAACTAAAGTTTGATCAAATCTGCCGATTCAAGAGATTACTATCAACATCTTGGGTGCCAAGTTGACACTTTGACACTTGGAGCTAGAAGAACATTCATGGGGTCATGCAAATGCATGCATGCGGCCATGCGTATGGCAATTAGATTTTGAGATACAGTATGCATATGGAAATTCTGGCCTAAGCAAAGACCATGGGGTCATTAAAATCTATTGAGTTGCAGCCTCTGGGGATTGGAACAGGAAGATTAGTTCACACAAAAATACACATTCCAATCCTTCTACTGGTCAACACACACACGCACGCGCACGCGCACACGCACGCGAACGCGCACGCGCACAAAAACACTCCCCTGCTGAAAACCCACATTTGTACCAGGTGAGCATCTGGCCTCTCCGTCTGAGTTATAATTTTCAGTTGGTTGCCTGGCAACTTCAGTTCATTAGCTCTCAAAAGTCTGGTATGTTAGTTGACAAAAGCGGAGGTACCCTGACCCCCACACACCACACCCCAACCCGCACGCACGCACGCACGCACGCACGCACGCACGCACGCACGCACGCACGCACGCACGCACGCACACACACACACACACACACACACACACACACACACACACACACACACACACACACACACACACACACACACACACACACACACACAAATGCCACCTGAGGCCAGAGGCACCACAGTTGTTGCTGCTACTAATAAATTATGTCACTTGGTTCTGGGGTCAGACCGATATATCGATCGAGCCGATATATCAGCCACTATTAGACTTTTTTGTCTCAGCAATTATGCAGCCGATGTGAGTAGTTTCCGCCTTTTTAAAAACAAATAGCAGATCAACAAGCTCACAACACGTCGCGATTTGATGTGTTGTGAGCTTGAAGTACTATTATTTATTTATTTTAAATCCAGCTCAAGTGGTTATGTTGCCAAGGCGACGATGACGGCGCGGTACTATGCCCGATTATGGGCACGACGCCAGCCTGACGTCGTCTTAGGATCATACAACATCATATTCCACTCATAAAAGCACAGCTGCGAGACACAGTGTGTGGTGTGTCGAGCAACAGTTAGACAAAATGTCAGAGTCTGTCCAGCAGTCACTGTCCGTAAATGACCAGCAGAATGACCAGCAGTCACTGTCCGTTGCAGCCATGGATCTTCAAACACAGTTTCCTGAGAAAACAGTCAGGCAACTAAAGAAGATGGTAAATGACCAGCAGAATGACCAGCAGTCACTGTCCGTTGCAGCCATGGATCTTCAAAAACTGTTTCCTGGCAAAACGGTCAGGCAACTAAGGATGAAGTTGAGAGGTTTGAGTCGAGAACTGAGGCAACTAAATATTGCCCTTATCATTTCGACAGAGACGACTGCCAAACTAGAGAGAGAGAGGAAAGCGGCAGAGAATGGGAGAAGGATTTTGAGAGTTTGCTCAAACAGTCGGCGGCAGAGAGAGTGGCGGCAGAGAGTGGGATCAGGAGTGGGGAGCTGTTAGGGGTTAAGTGTCTTCGACATGTAGACGTAAGCAGACCGGGAAGCAAACCGGTGACCTCCAGACAGCCACTCCACCCACTAAGCTACGGCCGCTTGTTTGGCATTCAATAAAACTAGATAGGTGCACTCAAAACTCCACCAGGAGGCACGTTGCACGTTTGTATGAAAAGACATGGGGGGCAATGGGGGTAAGAGCTATGAGAATTTGTGTTGCACGGGGGCAGCCTGTGAACACAAATCAGCCCGGGAATTTGAATGACAGCGACCCCAAATCTGTCCAAATCAACATAAAAATATATATTTTTAAATGTAGCTAAAATGTGTCCACCAGCTGATCACCAAGTCTATGAAAATAAGCCAACCCAAAGGGAGCAGGATAGGACAAGCCCTATATGTGTGAAATAAAATCATATTTTGACAGCACTCTGGAACCACTGGTTCGGTGGCGAACCAGCGGAGCGGCAGGAGCGGAACCGGCGGTGGCGTGAGGATATCGCCCCCACTAGACATCAGGCTGCGGAGCCCGACAGCGAACTCATTGGGCTTGCAGCTGAGGTTGAGGCGAAGGCGATCACCCCTTGGAGTCATGATTGCACCTTTGTGGATGCCGGGAGGACTGAGCTAGATCAGAGTTCCACCGCTGCGCACTGGACAACGATCTCCAAAGGCAATCACGAACGAGTCCACCCCATCACGGACGCTGCCATCAGATGATGAACGGTTGAGCACGCAGTGGCAGAGGCTTAAAGGTTTAATGACATTCACTTTTACACCACATTCAAAGTCTTTGTCCTGGTCCTTCAAAAGTGTACAAAAAGTTTTAAGTGAAAATTCCATTCCAGTGATCCATGGCAGGTGTTTTTCTCTCACATTTCTAAAGCCTTTTCAACTGCAATGAAAAAATAAATCTTTGCCTGCGGGTGTCGCTGGTGAGGGATTTTGCCTGTCAATCATCGCCTCTGCTCCCCCCCCCCC
Source organism: Gymnoscopelus braueri (assembly GCF_963280865.1). NCBI lineage: Eukaryota > Metazoa > Chordata > Actinopteri > Myctophiformes > Myctophidae > Gymnoscopelus > Gymnoscopelus braueri. The sequence goes on along the minus strand of NC_137608.1, from coordinate 43,400,141 downwards.
CAAAGGAAAGAATAGGGGAGGGGAGGGGCGAGGAGGAGAGTGGGCGGGATTAATCGACTGTGACCTCACTGTCGAAGGGCCAAGCTCAGATTACTTTTCAGAAAACCCCAGACCACAGAAAATCCACTGAATGTTCTAAGTTCAGGTTTTTTGGGTGTAATTGAGGTCATAAAACCCCAAATAAAACATTGAAAATAAAATAAGTGAAAATGAATGTCATGATACCTTTAAACTAAGCAGTCAACAGTCACCACCAGTCAGCAGCAACTGCCTGGCCGACGAGCCCACCGAGCTACCACAAGATCATGCCGAGGAGAATACCGACCCTGCGCTAAGCACAGCTATACCAGCTAGCGCGGAGCCGAGCCTGGGCCCCGTCCCTACCACGGAACCGCTGCAGTCTGCGCTCCGCTCACAAGAGACGGCACAGGAGCAAACCTGTAGCAGAGCCCGCAGTCATGCCCATGCCGCATGACCTCGGAGACGGCCCTCCCCACCATGACATCATAGTGGCAGAGACGCCCACCCCTTCATGGGGGAGCAGACGAGGGGACGGAAACAGCCCTCCGGTCCCAGACGATGTTGGGAACCTTAACACATTCCCTGCCAAAAACGTAGATCTACGTTTTTTTTGTTTTTTTTCTCTCTGGAGATATCATTTTTCGAGATCTAGACTCCTATCCACTTCCTGGTTAACTTATTACTTTAAAATGCTGTATCTCGCCTCCTGTGTACCTTTTTTTTTTACTATGTATTTTTGGCGAAACATGCTATTTTCAACTGGCTGCAATTATGGAACGGATTACCGCAATCTGATTTTTTCCCCCCCGATTCCTACGAGACTCCTGTGTGTGTAATGAGGGGATCACCGTGAGGCCGGTGATTACGGAAAATATTTTGTGACTACTTAAAAAGGTTAGAAAAATCGAAAAGCCCTGGCAGTAAAAAAAAAAAAACAGGTACATAGCGCTTGGCAGTGAATTAACAAATCCCTTACAGCTGCTGCATCATCTGGTACACAGACGATGCAGGGGGGAGCGGATCCACTAGAAGGAGACCCCCCCCAACAAATGATATCAACCTAAAGTTTGTCCTCGGATACGAAGATTCCTTGAAGTTACCACAAGAGGAATCTATGCAATTGGTTCCCTATACAGGACCGACAGCTACAGCCTGGCAATCAAGCCAGGCCGGGCGAAGCCCGTTCCGATATCGACGCCTGACTTCGCAGCAGTGCCTCTTCGCCCTCCCTGATGCCACAAGAATCGAAGTGATAAAACTACGGCCCTGGTGGGGGAGAGGCCCACGAGACGAGAGAAGGCTCCCCACACTGCCGCGATTAACAACGCAGAGAGTCCTTATAGACTCACAGGATACAGGAACCACCGGTGCAGTAGGTATACTACCCACCGTGGCCTCCTTCGAGGTGGAACCGGGCACGGGACTGGAAGGCCCTATCCAGAACGATTTACATTGAGGCCAGGCATCAGAACCAAGAGACGTGAGCTTGATCGGCTTTGTTACCCTGATGTTCTGTGTCGCCGTGACCACACGTTACGGTCACAACCGCAGGCTCCACCTAAGCCAACCCCCCTACAGCTACACCGGGATCACCAACTGTATGACACATCCATCCACATCGCTCGCACCCATCGGATATGTAGAACTAGATTGGTACGAATTCCCTCTTCGTACCAATTACTGGAATGAAGAGGAGAGCGCACTCATCTCGTCTGACGTCCGTGAACCTACGCCTCACGGAGTGCAATCAACCGTGGCACAACGGCACAACGGCTAGCTCTCCTGCCAAAGGAGCTGCTGTCGATTCAGTATGTCGGAGTCCCTAGCCTGGGAGGAGATGAAGGCCTAGTACACCGACACGACGATCTGAAGAGAGATCCATGGCATCCCGCCAGCCCAACTCACTCTACTCAACTAACCATTTGGTCGACGCACCCAACCAGATGGCTTTATGCCATGGTGCGTTGGAAGTGGACCTTAGAATGGATATGGTGCATGATGAACGCTTGAAAGTATCTCTGACGCTCCGTAGAGAACACGGTAGGGTCCCCAGACCCGACCCTCCACCCCAACCATCAGGAGGAAACCAAAATCAAAAGACCGAACAAAGGAAAGAAAGAATAACGAACGTACCACCGAGCATCGTCACTTCGCGAATCGTGAGAGCATGCTCGCACGGCCGGGAGATTTGCCAAGGCGACGATGACGGCGCGGCACTATGCCCGATTATGGGCACAATGCCAGCGTGACGTCGTCTTAGGAGTAACCTCTACAATACAGGTTAAATAAAATTACGTTCAGGTCGTGTGTATTTTAGATTTACTTGCAGTTTCAATGTTCTTTTCATATATTGAAGTTGACTTTACATTCCTTTATCTATTAGGTTATTTGTGTTAATCTATTTATTTGTTTACTTAAAGGTAGGGTAAGTGAAATGTTTTGGTTAAAACAAAAAGTATTTTGTTGAAAGGTTAAAATACTATATTCTGATAGTAATCATTGCTATAGAGTGTTTTTTCAATAACAGATGTCTCCCTGTCGCTCCAGCTCTTTAATAAACAGAAAATACATTTTTCGGTAGGTGTCAAAATCTCAGCCAATCAGGAGAAAGTACCAATTTTTAAGCTTAATTTGTATAGTGTTCCAGTTCCAATTTTGTCTGCTCATTTCTAGTGTCATCACTTCCAATTTCACTTGTTTAATCTGTATCCTGATTGAGTTCTCTGATGGTTGGATAAAATTGGAATAAGAGGTGGAGAGACAAGGAGACTCCTTTTACTGAACAAACACTCTATAGCAATGAGTACTATAAGAATATAGAGCTATTTAACACTTATTTTAACCAAAGCAAATCACTTACCCTACTTTTAAGTTAAATGTTCTCAAATAAACTTTAATCAAATGAAAGTTTTTCAAATTGATCTGAATGTTTATTTACAAAATAACCTTTGGGGTCGAGACACCCGCCCTTGACCTTTTAGGATAGTGTTAATGCTGGAAATTCATGTACAAGAGTCAGGTAGTTAATTGTTGTAGTAAATTATTATGGACAGGAGATGGCGGTGTTGCACAAATTACACCTAATGGTGTTGGGCAAATTGCATTGATTCCAAGGTACTGAATGGAGGTTAATACTTCAGTAGCCATCTAATCAGGTCATTCCATAAGATGGGCGCAATATGTTATTTCTTCTTTAAATGAAGCAACCTATTAGATATTGCACCACTTAAAACACTTTAAACTTCCCAGAAAGTTTTTATTTTCCCACCTCAGGAATAAAGACCTATATCATTGTCTCCATTCAATTCCGACAGGAGACATCTGATCTGCCCAACAACAACATTGCTGTGTATTAGCCTAGCCTACACTATTGGTAGCATACAAACATTTGACCGTTTCTATACATATATAACAGCATGAAACTTGTTAAACTGTGTTTGCTCATGCACTTTTAAAGTATATATTTCTGATTAATTGAGTACAATGTAAACAAGTCCCTGTGGCTTTTAGCATAACCTTTCACTATAC